>NW_001884597.1:5101-9087 GCF_000146915.1 Parastagonospora nodorum SN15 | reverse complement strand
GAAATGCAGACCTTATAATAGCTCTATAATAAAATTTATAGAGAGCATAGTAAGCTAGTATTAATAGAAGATAGATAATAAATAAGAGAAAGAGCAGTGCTAGGCATATCTTATACTAGCTAATTACTATAAGAAATAGATAGATCTAGATATAAGATAAATATTAAAACATCTATAACCTAGCGCTAACTATAGAGATAAATGTGTAATCTAAGATATATAGGCGTATCTATAGAATAGATATTCTCTTATATAGAAACTATAGACGTCCTATATAAGAGAGACGAAACTATAATAGAATAGAGAAAGAGACGAAGCCTTATAAACTTACTTTTCTAGCGTAGTTAACTATAGAGAAGACTATAAAGCTAGCTAAATTATCCTTAGACTTAACTAGTTAATATAGATATTATTTATTAATAATAATAGCAACTCTACGAAGAGACTATAGCAGTAGTAGAGTATAAGTGTATAAGATATATAAGCTAGAAAAAGAAGAGCTAGATAGAAAAGTCCTAGGTTTTCTATACTGCTAAGACCTACTAGCGTAGGTATATAAACTCTCTTTAGCCTAGCCTCTCTATTATACCTTCTCTCTCTTACTAACTTTGCTAAAATACTACTAACTTTAGGCTAATTAACCTTAAGAAAACGACTAAGTCTAATAGAAAAAGCTAGAATAATTCTGCCTAGCTTAGAGCTTAGCTCTACGACTACTACGTGCGCTAAGGACTAAACTACGCAATAAGAACTAAACGCTATAAGAACTAATTAGCTTTGTTTAATATTATAATAGAATTAAATCTTTCTTTTAGGTATAGTTCTGCGACTAGATTTTTGCACTTATATTTTTTTACGTACTTTTTACTACTAGACTATTGCAGGATTATAGCTATATTACTAATAATTTCTTTAAAAATCTACCTTGCGACTAAGGGCGCCTAGGAAAGTTCTAGGTTTCTAAAGCTAGAATAATCCTGCCTAGGCCTAGCTGTAGGACATTAATTTAAGAAGCAAGAATAACTCTAACTAAATAATCTATAGAAGAATATTTAGGTCTGCTATATTAGTTAAATTAGAAGCTACTTAAGAAGACGTTCTTAAAAGCATAATAGTAGAAGGCATAGCTAATAATAACTTATAAGAGGATTAATCCTACGTACTTACTAAAGATATAGATAGCTATAGACATAATACTAGCAATAGAGATACAGCAAACAGAGATAATAACTCTACTAGTAATAATAAAGTAGATAACTAGATTATAGAGAAAGCTAACTAACTACGTACATCCTGCCTATCTATTAAGTTAGATAAATATAAGCTGCTTCTATTACCTATAGCATTAGATAAGCTATTATTTAGCAATAATAATACTAATTAGGCGCAGCGTAGAGTGCACTAAGGCAATATACTAAGTTATATTATTATGCTAGCATAAGATGCAGAAGAGTACGAACTTTAAGAATATAAATATATTAGCTGCTTTAGTAACATTCTCTACTGCGTTTTCAATAAACTCTAGCTCTAGAAAGTAGAGTTAGAAGATTACGTACTATTTACTATTAATACTAGTTACCTAATAGATAAAGGTAGCTTTATATAGGCAGATATACACAGCAACTTTATTCTAGATAATAAAATGCGAGAAATATTTTTAGAAAGGTTTGCTAAGTATTAGAGAGTTTTGTTAGCTTAGTATAAGTAATAATAACTCTTAGTAAGCAAAGAGCTAATAGATATAGATAACGCTAACTAGAAATAAGAACTAAGAGTAACTCTAATAGTAGACTAAGAGATAATTGTTGCTAGCAGAGAAATTAGATTATGCTACTAAGAACTTAGAGGATAATAAGAGCAATAGTAACGCCTTAACTAATATAGATATACTAGCGCTTAACTCTAATAACGCTACTACTACTCGCCTATTAAACCTATAGCTTACTATGCCTACTATTAGTAATAATATTAAAGCCTTGCAAAGTGCCTTAACTCTATTAAAGTACTTTAGAGATAACTTAGCAGCGTTTATAGAGTTAGTTAAGACTACTATCGTTTCTATATTTATTAAGGTTTAAAAAGAGTTAGATTTACTATCTCTAGGAATAGAGATAGGTAACTTTGCTTCTATTAGAAAGACTACTATAATAGAGAAGTAAGACTCTTAATTTAGTCTTATTATAAACTATGCAAACTGCAATAGATAGAACAGCCTAATATAGGAAGCGTTCTTTATACTTAACGTAGTATAGCGCTTATTTAAAGATATAGACAGTCGTTATAAGCACTCTAGAATTCTATTAGACTTTTACTATAATAGAGCGTAGGCTATTTATTAGCTAATTAAGACCTAGAAATAGAGTTTACTAAATACTAAGGCACTAGCAGTAACTAAGATATCTAAGATATCTAAGGCATCTAAGGCACTAGCAGCATCTAAGGCACTAAAGCAGAAGAGGTCTTACAAACTAGCACTCTTATAAGAGTTCGTTAATATAACTAATAGTAAGCGTAATAGACTCTAGTAGAAGTTAGCTAAAATACTAAAGAGAGTGCGCATATAAATAAAGATAGGTACTAAAGCAAAGCTAGTAGTTATAGATAATAAATTAGATAGGTTAGAACTAGAGGCATCTATAGGTTCTAATAACTATATAGGTAGTCTTCGTAACATACAGCAGATCTCTACTAGTATTTAAAAACTCTAGAATGTATATAAGAATAACGTAGCTAAAAACTTAAGAGTAAGCTAGTTCTATTTAGATTCTAATAAGAAACGTGCTATTCTTATTAGAGGCGAATATGCATAATACCTTACGAAAGGACTTTAAGATAGATATTAAGAATAATAATTATATCTGCTCTATTAACGCATCTTCTGCTATTACGTAATAAGAGGCTATGCGCATTCTTATAGAAGCACTTATAAATAGTAAAAAGCAACTAGAAGATAATAACGTGCTATTAGAGACTTTAGGTATGCTCTATCTATACCTAGCTAGAGAAGTTCTAGATCTAAAAAGTAGTAATCTAGAACTTTTCTACCTAGCCTTAGCTAATATAAAGTTAATACTAATAATAGATAGATGCTATAGTAACTAATACTACTATAATATTAATACTAGCGCTGCTAACTAGAATAGTTTCTAATAATAACGTCTCTTCTATGTAAGAAGCCTAGATATAATAGCATCTAACTATAAGTCTTGTAATAACTAGCGCTAAACTATTATCTACTCTACTAGTTATGTAAGCGCCTTCTTCTAGTATGCATATAGAGTAACCTTTAGATGCAACGCATAAAGTAGCATAGAATATAGATTCTAAGGTTACTATACTTAGAGCTACTATATAGAAGTAGTAGAAGAGAGCAATAGGTTCTACTACTAAGAAGCTAGAGAAGCTTAAGATAATAAAGTTTAAGCTGCTATAGGCGCTTTCTAAATTTAATAGAAATAAGAAGAAGTCTATTATAATAGGCAGTAAGGTTATGCACAACTTAGATAATATTATAGAGGAATAAGTAGCAGAAGGTGCAGTTAAGGTTAAGAAAGACGTTATTAATAAAGAGTAGAATAGTAATACTGCTAACAATAATAACGCAGAGCTATTAAGCTAACTAAATCTTAATATTAACGATTAAGACTTCTAAGATAGGTAAGAGAAGATAATAAAAGCGTCTAATACAAAGGCTATTCTATTTAAGATATTTAAGGCTAGTCTACTAAAAGGTTGCTATGCATAGCGCACTAATCTAGTTCTCTCTAGCTAAACGTTAGAACTGCTTCTCTAGAATTAGGTTACTAGCATTAGGTAGATATCTACTTAAATTCGTAAGAGGTACGTAACTAGCAAAGGCTCTTATAGAGAGTTGTTTGCTAATAATATAGGCTTAGGTAAAACCTTTTTAGGTATAAGTTTATTGTATAATATAAGTATACTATATCTCTCTCTCTGCCTAGAGAAGTCCTAGTTTTTCTAGCTAT
>NW_001884597.1:0-5001 GCF_000146915.1 Parastagonospora nodorum SN15 | reverse complement strand
CGCAGAAGACTAGATTAGCCTTTCTAAAGTTAGGCTCTTTAAACTATTATTCTATATTATAGAGTTATATCTTATAGACTAAGCTATAAAAGACCTTATGCAGTTCTCTTCTTAGTTTAATATGCGCATCTATAGTAGTAGCTATAAAGAGCGCTATATCTTATCTTAAGGTGCTAGAGTATAACTAATAGATCTTATTAAGATAGACTTAGCTTTTAATCTAGATAACTCTCTAATAATACATATTATCTTTATTATTACCTGCTAGAGCTTTACTACTAAGCATAGTCTAGCGAAGGCTGCAAAGTACCTCTAGTAAGCTAAGAGCTAAAGTGCTAAAGACGTAGTAGACTAGGTTACTAGAGAGAGCATGCTTAAGAATAATCCTGTAAACTTAGGTAGCTTAGTTAATATATTTATTATTAACGAAGCATAATACTTAAAGTTATATAATAGTTATATTGTAATAGCAGTGCGCTAGTGCTATGCAGAGTTTATTATTTTGCTTATAGCTATACTAGTCCTCTAGAACGCTAGTAGATTTAGTAGCTTATTATCTATAATATGTAACCTAGAGCTTAATGCAGACGCACTAGATCTTCTCTATAATAATTAGCTATTGAATCTGTATGCAGCTAATACTCTAGAAGTAATATATAAATACTACGTAACTTACGCATATTTTAATAAGTTCTTAGATAATAAACTACCTCTGTCTAAGTAAGCAAGGATATTAGCAATAGTATAGCAGTACTATCTTCTAAGGCGCATATATTAATTAGGTTATATAATATACTCTACTAACAGAGATATTTACTACCTTAAATCTATGCTACTAGAGTTAACGTCTATCTAACTAACTATTTATAATAGTAAAGAGACTTAGAGATTATATAACTAGAAAGTAAACTCGTTAAGTACGAAGTTATTCTAGAAGAATAAGATCTCTAGAGTTATATACATAAACAGCAAATTGCTTTATCTTATAAATCTTAGGTTCTTTTATGCTCTGCTATTCTAGAGTCTATCTATAGCAGATGTAAAAAGAAACTTATTTCTTATATAGTTAAGTTAGCTATATAACACTAGAAAATACCTAGAATATCTGCAGATAATTCTGCGCGATATTATTAGATAATATAAGGAAGAAAGCGTCTACGTCTTTTTAATTCTAAAGAATAAAGTACTTATAAGTGTTGCCTAAGTACTAATATACTTTACTGCTTAATTAGAGAGGATCTGCATAATGCTAGCAGCTCTTGCTAAGTAGAACGCTACTAACTATAAGAAAGTAATTATCTTCTGCCTAAACTCTTAAGAATAGGAGCTTTTTAACGTTATCCTTAACCTTTATAGCGTTAAGAGTAAGGCTCTGCTATCTAGATACAATATATAAGATAAGAAGAATATTATTAACGCATTTAATAGATCTATAGTACTCTAGTAGACTAAGCAGAGTAGTAGAGACGTAGAATAGAATATTAAGGTCTTACTGCTTAGTTCTAACTAGTTAACTAGCCTAAATCTATAAGGCAAATATTATTATATAATTCTTTCTAGCTTAGCTTCTATATACTTAACCTATCTTTAGTGTTGCAGCTGCGTAGTTTGCATAGGCTAGAAGCATAAGTATATAATCTTAGAGATATACGATTCTCTAATCTATAATAAGAAGATTATATACAGAGTTACTAGGAGAGCCTTACTATCTATAGGCACCTAGCTAAAATCTAAAGCAATAGCAGCCTTATTTAGATATAAAGGCAACGAGGAAAACTATATACTCTCTAACAAAGACTTTAACGATTTTGTTATTCTTAATAGCGTTCTAGCTAATAAGAACTCGCTAGACTTTCTGCTAGAGTATAAGAATATAATAAATCTATATAAGTACTTAGTCTACCTATTACTTCTCTTAGTTAGAAAAGTTCTATATTTTAGCCTTAAATTTTAGATAAAATTCTAGAACTTCTCTAGCCTTCTCTGCGCGTCGCATATACTAATAGATTATAGTAGTAGATAATATACTTCTCTATATCTACTCTAGCTAGTAGTCTAAGAAGATAGCAGCTGTATAGAATATTACAATAAGCGCTGTTTAAATGCAAATTACTCTCTCTATTATAAATATAATGTATATTAGCTCTTAGTTAACGCCTATAAAGACGCTAGCTTTCTATAGCAATTATATAGTTAAGCAAAGTAGCTTAGATGCTATCTTAGCTAATCTACTAGAAGATGATAGAGTAGGCAAGATAAACTTTTCTATGCTAGATGCTACTCTGCCTAAGTTACCTTAGCTAGATAATAGCTCTTCTATGCAGAGGATTAAGGCAGACTATAAGCGTAAGCAAGATAAAGAATAAGAGCATAAAAGCTAAGAAAAGAACTTAAGGCTAGGCTTAGATATACTAGGCAATAGAGTGTCTCTGTTAAAGCGTCTACGTAAGAGTATAAAACCTATCTAGTTAGAGAATAAGAAGGCAGAAGCGCAGTTAGCTATGCTCTAAGCTAAAGCTAAGTTAACTTATATTCTACTGCTATCTAAAGTTTAACTACCTTATAGTCTTTAGCTAATAAAGAAGGTACTAGCTAGACTAGGACCTAGAGCTTAAGTTCTACTATAGAAATACTCTCTATTCTTTAGTAAGCGAGGCGTAGCTAAGTAGTTAGATAATATAAGTATTCTTAATCTACTAAAGCGTATATAGCCTCTATTCTTATCTCTATCTTTATTAATAGATGTAGACGTATTTAGTATCTAGTCTATAGATAGGCTATCTATATTAATACGTAAATAACCTGCGTATTAAGCACTACTAGTCTTAAGTAGTTTTGTAAAGAGGCCTACTAGCAGTACTATAGTATTATTTGCAGATAGATATCTAGCTAGTAGACTAACTAGTGTATAGATAAATAGTAAGGTATTAGCAGAGAAGAAGAAGGTGCTAGAGAGTAACTTTAATAGAGATAAGACAGCGCATAAGAATAGCTTTAAGAATAAAGAAATAGAAGAGTAAGAGAAGGCAGTATAGATATAAGTAAGAGATAGTAGTAAGAGCAGAATTAGATAATATATAAATAGGCATAGCAATATAAAAAAAAAAGGACTAGAATAGAAAAGTTTAATAGAAATAGCATATTTATGCCTATTTAATTCTTATGTATACCTAAATCGTACTTATATGCAAAGGCTAGATAGAAAAGGCCTAGACTAGAGTAGAAAAAACCTAGAATTTTTTTAGCCTAGAGGAGGTCGCTTAGTTGCTAGAATTGCGCATATAGTAAATGAACATTTTCTATTCTACTTATAGCCTTTATCGCTCTCTTGCATATATATATATATAATATTAGCTTTATCTTTAGCTTCTAAACTTTAGTACCTTATTTATTTATTTAACTTTTCTCTATGCTAGTAATTATGTACTAGATGCGCTACTATAAACTATTCTAATTTACTACGTAGGCAGAGATAGAGAGGTAAATATACTACTAGTTTTCTAAGTAATCTTAATCTTGCAGAGAGCTCTATACTTTAGGCTACGTAATTGCACGTTGCGTTTTTACCTTAAATTTAAATAGATGCTAAAAAAAAAAAAAAAAAAAAAAAGAGTAAACTAAGAGAGCGGCGCAAGGCGCAGCAGAAAAGTACTATATTTATAAAAATGCTAAGGTTTACTAGCGTAAGTATATAAACTCTCTCTTACCTAGCCTCTCTATTATACCTTCTCTCTCTTTGCAACCTAGCTTAGTTAATGCTGTTTTTAGTTATACAGCTACCTAGAATGACTAAGTCTAATAGCTAAGCCTAGAATAACCTCTTCTATCTCTATAGATATTCTTAGCATGCGTCTTATTTAGATACTAGAAGAAGAGAAAGAATATAAAAAGAATGCTATACTTAAGCGCTGCTACTTAGATAATAGCTTTAATCTTTCTTTTAATAACTAATAAGAATAGTAAGACGCAATTAGCAGCTACTATATTAACAAGACTTATAAAGATAAGCTATATAAGCTAAATATAGAAAAAGCAAGGTTATTGCAACAGTTTATATAGTATAATAATATAGAATTTTATTAATTAGAAGACTAGACTAATATATATAGAGTGTTTTAGGAAGAAGAAGATCTTAGATTAAGTTAGAACCTAGAAATAGAAATAAAAATTAAAATAGAATATAGTTAAAGCAGATATTTTATAGACTCTAATTATAGTTCTAACTGCTTACTATATAGCATAAAGTTATAAGGCTACGAGTTAAAGTTATATAGAACTTAAGATTTAGTAAGAGAATAGAGTTTACATGCAATAAAATAATAGCTAGGCTTTAAGTTTAGATATAAGAATAGTAAAGTATCGTATCTTAATTAACGCTATATAGTTTAGGTTACGAGAAATAGAGTTAATAATATAGTAGTAGTATTGCGTAGATAAATATGTATACTATATTTCTATATAAATCTTAATACTACGCAATAAAATAAAAATAAAACTAAATTAGAGATAATCTAAAGAGAGAGAGTATAGCGTAGCAGAAAAGTTCTAGAATTTATATACTGCACTGCTAAGACCTACTAGCGTAAGTATATAAACTTTCTCTTACCTAGTCTCTCTATTACACCTTCTCTCTCTTTGCAGCTAAGCCTAACTACTACTATTTCTAGCTACTTAACTACTTAAAATAACTAAGTCTAATAGTAAAAGGTAGAATAACTCTGCCTAGCCTAGAGCATAGTACTATAGCTAATAAGCTTAGCATCTATTATAACTTAAGAGTATACTCTTTCTATAGAGTTAATCTCTATAATACTTAGATACGTTATTAATAGCGATAAAGAACTCTTACGCAACTATATCTATCTACTAAACTTATCTGCTAGTGCACTTGCTATTCTTGTTGTACTAGTCTATATATTACGCTACTCTTGCTACTCTAGAAATATAGTAGTAGCTAGACTTACTTTATTAGTTAGTAGTATAGATATAGCTACTATTAGC
>NW_001884598.1:63317-88068 GCF_000146915.1 Parastagonospora nodorum SN15 | reverse complement strand
TAAGCTTATTTTAGAAGACGCATATGTTATTTATTCTATGCAATTATTACGTTAATTCTAGAAGATATATATGTTATTTATTCTATATAATTATTATATTATATTTTTAGTTAAGATAGTAAATATTATAATTAATATAGGAAATATATTATTTACTAACTATACTATTATTACGCTTCTTTATTACGCTTATTAGCATAGCATAATAGCTTTACTTATTTCTATAGTAGCTAGGCGCAACGCAAAGAAGTACTAGAGCTCTATTATATAATACGTGTATTATTATCTCTATTCTTCTCTATACTACTTTAATGCGCACTTTTACTCTTATCTAGCGCATAAATAAGAGGTAGTAATATAAGAAGATTATCTATCTTCTTATCTAGTAGCAGAGTATTATCTACTAAAGATAAAGAAAGTAATAAGTTGCTTATTACTAAGAAAATAAGTATAGTTAAATTCTTCTCTGCCTTAATATTTATATGCTTTTTCTTATTTATTATCTTATGCTTAAGAATTATAATATCTTAGATAGACTAGGCGTTTAGTCTATGCTAGCAATCTCTAATTATTTTCTTTATAGTATTAAATACTTACTCTACGCTAACCTACGTAATCTATACTACTAGTATATTCTTAGTAATCTAAGTAAGCTAAGAATATAAACTCTTATTTAATTTCTACTATGCTAGTATATTAACGCTATCCTTATTATTAGAAGGCTTAATTATAGGCATTATAAGATAAGATTCTTTCTTATCTTACGTAGATAGAGGCTTATCTTTAGTAGTAGCTAAGAAGCTACTAGATAGTAACTATCAAAAGTAATAGTAGCTTATAAAACTACTTTTAAAGATAATTATTATAAGTTATTTATTAGTACAAGTATAGAAGTTCTTGCTAGTAGAGCATTATAGCATTTAAAGTATTATAGAAATAGTTCTTAGTAAGTATATTTATAGTATAGCTCTTATAATAAGTTCTAGTACTATAGTAAGTTAGCACTATAATAAAATAGCATAATAACTATACCTTATATACTATAAGCTTCTTACCTAGATCTAATATAGTTACTATATTAAAAATAATCTCTCTCTTATTAGCTATTTAAGAATAATACTTCTTTAGTTTCTCTTAACTCTTTTCTGCAGCAGCTCTAATAATGTTTAGCTATAGAGTACTATTTATCTTAACGCTATTCTTCTCTAGGCTAGATTTAATATTATCTAGGAAATTAAATAGCTAGTTATATATAAGCTATATATTATTAACTTAAGGCGCGTTATTCTCGCTAAGTATAGACGTAGCTTCTTTAAACTTACTAAGTAAGTAAGTAATTAACTATATATGCCTCTACTTACTTAGTTTTAGTTAGAGCTTTTAGAGATCTCTCTAATTAACATTATTATAGCTATAAGAATCTGCCTAGAGAGCAGTTAATCTATAAGTAATCTTACTCTCTAGCTATCTATTAATATATAGTTGTAATTAGATTGCTCGCTTATATATATTATATATAAAATTCTATCTTATACTATTATTGCATATTATAGATAGGCAAGCTATTAGAGGTAATTCTAATTATAAGGCTACCGAACTGCTTAAAACGCTAAGGCAATAAATTAATAGCTATATAGTAAGCTTAGATTAGTATAGATATTAGTATGTAATAAAAGCATATAATAAAGAATAACTTACTTTATAAAGTAAGTTTAGGACTAATATCTTAGTATATATATCTTAAATATACTGCTGCTACAGTCTCTAAGCCTTCTTAATATTATAAGATGCTACTAGCTTTAGATGCTTAATAATATTCTATACTATAAAGTTAATTACGTAAGTAAGATATGCAATTATATTCTCTTCTGCGTCTTAGATAATATTATTTCTCTAGAAGCTATTGCTCTAAGTTAGAGATAAGTATACTATTATTTTCTGCATTATTACTTATAATAGCTAGAAGTTTTATAGTTATTTAAGTAGACTTAAGAGTCTTTATAAGCTTAGTTGCTATAGTAATACTAGTATAGCTTCTATAAAGCAGAATAAAATTAAGCAGCTTTTTAGTAAGCTGCTAGTTATTATTAATATAGTAACTAGTAATTATAAGAAATGCTAGATAATTATCTGCTATCTATCTATCTAATATAATAGACAGCTTTATCTTTATGCCTATAGAAGAAAGATATTATGCCTTAGCAATATTAGCCTATTCTATAATAGCCTTATAGAGTTTATAATAGCTTATTATTATAGCATCTAGCTAGAGAAAGTATATAAAGCATTTAAATAAGACTTAGTTAACTATGCAGAAGAACTAGTTATTATTAATAAATATGCAGATAAGCTTATACTTAAATATATTAGTTAAGTAGAGTATAATAAGGTTTTGTTATTGCTGTTATTTTATTAAAATTTAAGTTCTAGTTATAGGATAGACTAGGATATTAACGTTGTTATATAGATTTAAAGCTTTATAGTTAAGAAGATAAGTTATGCTAATTATTTAGATAGCTAGGTGTTATAGAATATATCTATAATTAAGATAGTAAATATATAGTTAGCTAGTGCTAATATAAGCATACTATCTAAAATAGATCTATATAGTAGCTATATGCACAGTAGAGTTCTAGCGTAAATTTCTAGGTTCTAACTTCTTTCTGCTATAACAAGTATTATTCTATTAGCTATTCTAAGCTACAAATAACTCTATATTAGCATCTAGTTTAGATTAACAGAGAATCTAGAGCATAGTTATATTATCTCCTTATTAGAGAGAAGAGGCTCTAAGCTCTAGCTTATACAGAATTTCTAGAACTTCTAGAAACAATTTAGTAATATTAGCTAATAGAATAGATATTCTTATAATAATAGAACGTAATAATATAAGAGTAGTTATATTTATTAGGCGTTATATAAGTAGATAGATTTTTAAAATTATATAGACTATAAGTTAAAATACTAAGTTATAAGTTATTAATAATAAGTACAAAGCAGATACAGACGTATGCATAGATGCACAGACTCTCTACGCTTACTTAGCGTAATATATATTAGTAATTATATTATATGCGTATAAGAGTTATAGTTAGTATATTAAGGTACAGCGTATTTAGAAGCTAGCAGAGTTTTTAAGTATTACTCTATAATAATTAGCTTAGATAATAGCTTAGTATTATACCTCTAAGTTTATGCTTTGTTTAAAGCACTAGCTATTTTAGAATCTAGCTAGTTTAAGAACCTCTTAAAGTCTAACGCCTTTTTAGTTTCTAATTCTAAATTCTTATTCTTTAATTACTATAGCTTCTTCTATACTATCTACCTTAGGCTTTTTTTCTTTACTCTTATTCTTCTTACTAAGCTTACTATCTAGTCTATAGTTATTTAGAAGCCTACTTAAGTACTTCTTAAGCTTAAATTTCTTCTTATCTATATCTTTAACCTAGACTTTATAGTCTAGGTTTAGAACGTACTTACTAGTTTCCTTAATATGCTTAGAGTAGCATAGCCTAGTAGTATTAGTTATTATATATAATAAGTATATATAATAAACTTACTTCTAGTTATTATTTCTTATAACTTTAAAGTTATTAGTAGAAAGTTTTCTGCAAAATCTCTACTATTTCTTCTTTTTAGCTTTACTCTTAAACTCTTTAGACTAAAGCTTTTTAAAGCCTAACTTATACTCTTAGCGTATAATCTTCTTAAGAATGCTACTAGAGCTAAATAGACGCTTAGCAGAGTTTAGGCCTTTACTCTATTTAGAGCATTTAACTTTCTTAGCAGAAGCTCTATTAGCTTTATTAAGAGTTAGCTAATATACGTATAGGTTAATTTTCTGCTTAATATTATTCTATCTCTTATAAGCGTTTATTAGTGTATTCTCTAGCTACTTAGCTATAGTAGAGTAAGCATTTAACTATAATAAAGGTATATAATAACTTACTACTAGACTTCTATCTAAAGCGCTTTTCTGTAAGCGCTTTATATATATCTCTAATCTTTCTAGGCTAACTCTTATATAGTATATTAGAATTATACTCTAGAAAATTCTTTCTAATATACTTTCTAAGATATTTCTTTATAGCTTAGTTAGTATCTTTTACTTTTATAAGTACTCTCTCTTCTTTAGATCTTAGCGTAGTATACTCTCTCTAAGCTATAGCATAAGCAGTAGTACTTAGTTTATGCTTAAAATTAATAGTAAAGTTAGTAGAGTAGCTATACTTAACTTCTTAACTATAAAGTATAAGAATCTAACTAACTTTATCTAGTCTTAACTTAAATCTCTAGTTATATTAGTATATGCTATTATAAAACGCTATAATAATATCTTACTAATCTTAACTTACTTATTAAAACTAAAATTCTCTAGAATAGTAAGGTTATAATCTAGTAGTAGACTCTCTAGTATATCTAGATTTTCTTCTTAAGTATATACTATGCTATATTATAAAGTAGCGTAATAAAAGTATATAATAAAATCTAGTAGTAGAGAAGTAGCTAATCTAAAGTTTAGAAAGTTAAGAATATAAAGTTATAGCCTATGCGCTACTATCTAAAAGCTATACTAGCGCAGTTGCTAAGTTAATAACTCTATATAATATATATTAAATTCTCTAGATATTAGACTAAGCTAAAATTAGTGTAAAATAAAAGCTAGTAGTAAGTACTATTATCCTATTTATTATTATAGTTTCTTATTATATATAGAGACGTGCATTGCGCTACAGAGGCTATAGCGCTTATAAATAGATAAGAGATAAATAAAACTTCTAAAAAAAGAGGTTTTTATCTCTCTAACTAGGAATATCTTGCTCTAAAATAGCTATATCTTAATAAAACTAGTGCTAGGAGAAAGCATAGACTCTAAACTATTAGCTTATAAATTATTATAGTTTATTATCTTATATCTAGCTCTATATAGAAGTAGCAGATCTAAAACTAGAGCTTTCTGCTACTTTTACGCTAGCAGAGATCTACGCACGCTAGTAGATCTATGTAGATATTTAAATTATTAAGTTTTCTCTATATACTACTACTATAACTTCTTTAAATTTCTTAATATATTTTAATATATCTTCTTAAGTATTAGCCTCTAGTAGTAGTAATAATAAGAAAGAGACTTCTATTATATCTATCTTAGCTAAGATTTCTATACTTACTAATATTAAAGATTCTTAAATTAGCAGTAATAAGAACTTTGCTAATAATAATAAAGAAGAAAGGTTTAATAATAACCTTAAAGAGTAGCCTCTGCGTTAGAAGAAAACTTTAAAAACTTCTAAGTTAAGAGTTAGCACTGCTAAGGCTAAGAGAAAGAGATTAGCTAAAGTTAGTAGTAAAGAGCTTAAAAAGAACCTTACTTCTATAGCTGCGCGCAAGAAACCTATTATCTCTAAACTTAGCACTAAGCCTTTAATAAATACTAAGACTAGAAGAGCTAAGGCTAGTAGCAAGAAGGCCTATTGCTATAAGCTAGGCAGTATATTATTATAGCTTATTATTATATCTAACTACTTACTATACCTAGCTATATCTCTAAGATAGATTTATTAATATTAGAAGTTAATAGAAATACTTATTTCTAAGGCTCTGCTTAACTATCTTATTAGAGAGATTACTTAGTAATATAGGCCTAATTTTTAATTTTAGAGAGTTATAATTAATATAATCTAAGAGGTATTAGAGGCTTTTCTTATTAGCTACTTTAAGAGTATATTATATTATACTTTAATTAATATATGCTAATATCTCTAGACTATAATATTAATATAATATATGCTAAGCGCATTACTATTTAGAAAAAGAATAGTAAGCTTACTATATGCTACTACTAGAAGCTACTTATATTAAACCTATTTATAGGCTATACTAGCAAGTACTTATATAAGTATAAAACTAAAACTTTATATAAAGTATAGTAAGCTTACTATGCGCTACTATAAGAAGCTACTTATATTACTACTATTTCTAAGCTATAATAGCAGGTACTTAAATAAGTATATAAAAGTCTCTGTAAGTCTAAATATAGACGCAGTATAGGCACTAGCTACTTTCTCTATATAATTAAGAAGTTTAGAATATAAATACGTCTCTACTATAATAAATAACTATAATAACTATTGCGTTACTAAAATATTACTTCTACTATAAAGAAAAAATTGCTAACTAAGACTTATATATATCTATATACTATAAACTTAACTATAACTTAAATATTCGTAACTATAACCTAACTTATACTTATTCTAGCTAGAAAGTTTAGGTATAGGTTAGGTTAATTTAGGGTTTATATTACATAATACTTAACTATAACCTAACCTATACCCATTTGCCACCCTGCCTCTTATTACGAGCTTTACCTAATATATTACTAAAACGCCTGGCAAAACCGGCGTAACCAGACAGGCCCTAATTCAGCTCAGCGCTTGGACAGTCTAGAACTCACTGTACAAGATCCCTGTGTAAGTGAATCACTAACCAGCCAATGCGACAAAATCCTACCTAGGCAAGGAGATCACGACCTTGAAAATGTCCAATCCAGTGCAAACATTCCATCGAAGCTGAGCCTCCATCCGTTCGCGATTGAAGTGCCAAAGATTTCCATGGCACCTCCTTTCGGCATTCATGCGTGACCGAAACTCCACCCTCATTCTCCAACACCGAAATCCCATCTTTGCTCGACTCACGTGACCCAGAATGTCGCCCCTACGGTTTGATCTACCCCAGGGTCCCTGCCACCGCATCACCAACCACATTCTTGGCGCCGCGTAAAACCCTTCCGGCATGATCAGCACATCATGCCCCAGGAGAGAAGTCCTATCGCCACCAGGGATATCGGCAGATGGAAGGCTTCATGGATTACGCATCGAAGAAGGGTCGAGAGCGTGTTGCGCGTCTCGAGTATCTAGTTGAACGTTGTGGAGCACACGTTGTGGAGACAAAGCTGACGAGTACAAATGTGTACCGGTGGAAGCATGCGCAATGTTCAGTGCTAGTTCAGGTACTAGCTTACCGACTTTCTTCGTCATGAAGACATTTATTGCTAGTACGGGACGGGAGGCAGATAATATTGGGTGTACAAAGGTACTAAAATTAAGCCACATGATCGGGATAGACACGGCAGCTGTCAACAGAATTTCTTGCATATACGCGAGATGATCTCGGAGATCGACGGACGATCGCAATCAAGGTGCATACAGAGATCGAAAAGATTTTGTTCATAATAGATTTGATTTGATATTTACTGAGTTGTTGGGTATTACTGTAACCGCTGTATGCAGTCCACAGCTACGCATAAAGGTTATGCTGCATAGAGTCGTGGCGCACAAATATCGCCCCATGTCAATGCAGTCATGCCTGCGGTAAAAAGTATTGACAGCGAAAATTAAGCCTCTGACATCCACCATTCTGAGATTTACATAGGTACACACAATGAGATCTTGACAAAGTCGAAAGAAAAACGAGATTCCATACCACGCCATGCAGAGTTATTAAGCTAGAAGCCCGCCGTGTAGGATTGCTTTTGATGGTCATATCGGGACAATGAGAGCGTTTCATACGGCCCCGCCTGGTGCGTTGATAAGACTCTAGAAGCGGAGCTTGGAGTCGCGAGAGTGAAGCTGGAAGCGCTCGTCGATGACGATATCGCGACCGGACATGGAAGCCGCAGCACGGGCAGCGGGCGAACCGCTTCGGTCAGGAACAACATAGTTCTTCATGAGACGTTTGGTAGCCGGAGTGCCATTGACGCCGTTGCTGAGAAGCAAGTTCGCGCTTCCACCGAGGTTACCGGTGATCTTAGACTGGCGGGCTGTCTCGAGAAGCTTCTTCTTGAGAGCTGCCGGGTTCTGGCCCAAGGCTGCAGCGTCCTGCGCCATGAGGTAAGCCATGACACCAGTGGTGTGAGGGCAGGCCATGGAGGTTCCAGACAAGAAGTTGATGATTGTGTCACCAGTGGCCCACGCGCTGAGAATCTGCTCGCCAGGGCCGTAGATGTCGACGCACTTGCCGGTGTTGGAGAACGATGAGACGGTGTTGCGGATGTTGACAGAGCCGACAGTGACAACATTGGAGTTGGCGCCACCGAGGTGAGCAGGGGTAGAGCCACAGGCATCAATACCGTCGTTACCAGCAGCGACCGAGACGTGAATACCAGCCGCGGAGGCACCAGCAATGACCTCATCAACTGAGTTGGCAGTTCCTTGGAGACCCCAAGACATGCTCATGATGGAGCCAACAAAGCCGGGCTCAGTTTTACGCTGCTCGTGGCGAGAGATGACCCAGTCCATGCCCTTGATAGTGTCAGAGGACGAACCAGAACCATCATCGCTAAGAACCTTGACAGCAATAATGTTGGCACCCTGTGCGACACCGAACTTGGCGCCTCCAGCAGTACCAGCACAATGAGTGCCGTGGCCATCTCCGTCAACGGGAGATCCAGTTGCGGAGAAACCCTGGGAAGCACGACCAGTGAAGACGGCATGTGTGTCTCGGACACCAGTGTCGACAACATAGATATCGACGCCTTTGCCGAGGGACGGATCGTCGAACGTGTAGGTAAAGTCTTGGCCTTGGGGAGAACCAGACGCGCCAGCTTCGCTGGAAATGCGCTGCAGACCCCATGGTGCCCCGTTGCGGGTTTCGTACGACTGGATCTCAGCCTTTGGCTCTACGACGTTGATTTCGGAGAACTCGCGCATGATGTCGGCGTGTTCGTCGCACATGCGTAAAATGATGACCTTGGTCGCATCGGGGCTTGTGTTATTTGACTCGTAAAGAATAATGTCACCACCGTCAGGAGCATTGCGCTTGAGTTCGAGCATGTCCAGGTAGGTGTCGACCTTTGGGGGAATAGTTTCGTTGCGCTGGAAGGTGATGATGTACTCTTTCAGTTCCGTGGAGTGGTTGGCGGGAAGCGCATATTTGCTGATGAAGCCATCTTGACGAGGCGCTACGGCGAGAGTCGTAGATGCCAGGGCCAGAAGACTGGCGGCAACGGTAAAGAAGCTCTTCATGTTGGACTACAAAAAAAGATCCGGATCCGACTAAAACGTAGGTGATGGGAGAGTCAGAGAAAGAGGCGGCAACCGTCTTAAAGGTATAAGTCGGGAAGAGAATGAATGCGGATAGCGCTATCACTGGTAAGTGTTTGTCTATGCGTTTGCCAATAACGTGACTCCAAAGTAGTATTGGTGTGTAGATATGAAACAGGCAAGAAACCTGCCGAGAAGTATTTGAAGTAGTTCTGTGGCAGGGCGAGGTGTGCGTACAAGGCGGGGACAAGTCGATAATATAGTGACAATGTGGGGTAACAGCGTGAGGCAAGCACGGAAAGGCACTGTCGATTCACCGTGTACAGTGTGAGAAGGTGGGACTTACATCAACGCGCAGACAATGAAGGTGCGGCGAAGTCCTGTGTCAGGGTCGGCAGGTGTGAGGAGCTACGCGTTGGAGCCAAGACGTGCCAGCACGCAAAGTGTAGGTGAAGTGCGGGCGGCAAGAAGAAGGGTAAAGCGGAAGTGAGAGTGAGGTGAAAGACCGGCTGGGACCTGTGACGGGCAAGGCACTCCTAATGAATGAATGTAAGCACGAAGTGAGCGTGTGTCAAAGAAAAGAAGGATTGTTTGAAGGTTGTCGGAGGAAAGAAGTACCAAGACGGAAGGCCTGGGTCAGGAAAGAAGCCACGAACGAGGCCTCATGTACTCGCGTCGCAGGCGTCCAGGCCATGAGCCACCCAAGCTCCTCGAAGCCGCAGCTGCATATGAAACGCCTTGGCTCCCGCAACCTACCATGCCCTATTCACACCGGCTGCCCGTCCGCCAAGCCACACCGCCTGCTTCAGGATACCAAGTGGGACGGCAAGCCCTGCGAAGCGAGGTGCGGTCGACACTGCTCGATGCACCATTGGGCGGTGATCGACGGACAGAGATTGTTTGCTGCCAGGAACAAGGCTGGCGGCGGACCCTGCGCGCGTGCAGCCATGGTGGCGGCAGTGGGACTCAGCTGTGCGTCGTGACACGCACAATTCGCGCCCCAGCAATGTCGAATTCACGACGTCGACGCAGAAGGAAGGAGTCGTCCAGGGTCCTGCCTTCCTCATTGGCCGACCCTGTCCTGAAACAACGTGGGCGCGCGACAGCGTCCCCAATCTGGCAAGCCCCATCGAGCGCCACTGAGCCACTCCCATCCATTCACCCCACAGGTTGCATAAACCCGCACTCAACAGCAGACAGCCCATCAGGGGCCGCGAGATTCATGCACCACGCACTACGCACCACGCACCACGCACCACCGCCCTTCCGCTCCGGGAGAAACACCAGACTGCTGGTGCTGGCCAACCAACCTGCTGCCGCTGCCTCGGCCGCCGTCGTACATGCCGCTCCAACGTGTCAAAACACACTTGTACGCATTCGCACAAACCAAAACTTTCCGAGCCACTCGTGTCCCGTGAGCGCGCGTTTCACCCGCTGATTGCAGGTCACCTTCGGTTCGCCTTGACTGCACCATACGCAGTGAGCCCCGGACTTTGCTGCACAGTCGCCTATCACCATGGGAGTCCCTCAAAGCGCATGCTGTCTCTGGCCCCATGGATAAATACCCACAGGCACTATCTGCGAATACATTTCCAAATCACAACTGTACCTGGTACGCTTTTCGCCTGAAAGTGACTTCGTCCGCCCGCGGCATCCGGCATGGCTACTCAAGCCCACGCGCGCCGCTGTGTTCCCTATGTTTCGCGCTGCCAGATCTCATTTGCGAATCGCACCACGCGTTTCGAACTCCGCATGAGTCGGCGCGCTGTTGTTCGTCAGCTAGTCAAGATCCACATGCTCGGCATGAACAACTGTCACAGCTGTACCTACTGTCATACAATGCCTCTCGCATTGCTGTTGATCTCTCGACCAGCAAGAATAGCCATGTTATTTTAAACTTATCGCACCTTGGTGACCTTGCACTCGCCCCGTGGTGCCGGCCCGCTGGATCTGGCAGGATTCGGGCACTGATCGACAGCGCCGAGTTGAGTTGCGCCGCATCATCACCTTACTTGAACCACAAGGGCGTGTCCCTGTAATGTTGCATTTGCGTGAGGCTATGTGGCGCAACGAGCAACATCAAGTAGAGCTCACATCATGACTTTGATGTTTCACGCGACTCGGTCAGTCACGAAACGAGCTACAATGATTCCAACTGTATGAATTCTTACAACGAATGTACAAGCGCAAGTCTACCACTAAACATCACACGACTCCTCTCATGCAGCACTCGGGTTCGCCGAGCCCGACTTTACTACACACGTCTAACAGCCATCTTTATCTTACACCTCCTCGTCACTGTCGTCCCCAAGCAGCTCTCCCTCGTCCGGATCCACCACTGCGTAGTCGCCCCGGCCTCTCGCAAACGAACTCCTGCTAGTGTACGTTCGCCCACCATATCCACCTCCCATGCGCCCAGTCACCATCCTATACAGACTGCCCACGAGCATAGGTATCGCCGCCACAACGGCCACAAGACCCGAAATCGCTGCAATCGGCCACTGCACCCACCGACTGTCGCTGTCAAAAGCCCCCCCGTTTTCCCCAAGCCTGATGCGTCCAAATTTGCCATCCCAGTTGCGCCAGACATAGTATCCGATGCCGCCCGCGGCCGCAAAGGGGAGCACAATGGCCATGAAGAGGCCGAAGCCAGAGATGCCGTGTTTCTTCTCAAACTCTTCTTCGAATCCAGGGCACGGGTGCACATCACCCATGTGGTCGAATTCGTTGCCGCCTTCGCATGTAGAAAGGGGAATTTTGCGGTACGGTGACACATCCCAAAATTCTTTTGCGCCTTTGGAGCACACGGCTGTGGGATCTTCGAGGTCAAGGCCTTCAATGAGTTTACATTCACCTCCGGGTTGGCGCTCATAGTTGTATGCACTGTGAACGCGTTAGCCTCTGCTTGGTCATCATGTACAAAGGGCATGTCTTACCATTCGTAGTCGCGCCGCGTGCACGTGCAGTTTCTCTGGATGTTGTGCATGTGGTCGATGCGCTGCCCGTTCCTGCATTCCGCGTCACGCTTCTTGCGGTGGTATTCGGCGACGTGACCGAAGAGGCATTGCTTGTCGTCTGGCTGTAGAGGATGCTGCGGGATCCAAAGATCGAAATCTCCCTTCTCGGGATCTTTTTCATCGAGATCGCATTTTCTTTGGAACTGAGGTAGACCCGAGAAATCGAGATTGACTGCAACAAGCTCCTTGCCGTCCTTGCCCCAAAGAAGGAAGTTGAGTGATGTATCGCTTGGAACCGTGGTAATTGCGTCGACGCGGATCTTGCGCTCTGAGAACTGGTAGAGATTCCACTTTTCACCGCTGTCGAGCGTGTAGTAGACATGATCTGTGTCTTCGCCTCGGCGCACAATGACAATGACCGAGCCCTGGTCACCAAACTCCCACGCATAGCTACCCTTCTTGATCTCTTTCCAGGTAAGACCAGCGTCGGTAGTCATATAAGTGTCGGCTTCGCCAAAAGTACCGAGTTCTTCTCCGACATTACCAACGGCAAGCATCAGACCAACTGCTGTCGGCGACGAGTACATCTCACGAGGGTCCGCACGTTCGGTGTAGCCGTGGACATGCAAAGCGCACTTCTCTTCGCCCTTGCCAGCACACTCATATGCCTTACCCTCCGCGTCCTTCTCTGGAGCTTTCAACGCCTCTCCAGTCGGCGCCGTCATTATGTGTGATGCGAGTCTGTTTCTTCTTCTTGGCGCCATCGTTCACCTCATTGACGTTGACGACAACGTTAGCGATTGCAACACCTTCAAGTCCCTGCATCTTTTCAAAGTCGACATAGCCTTCAGTGTTTCTGTTCACGGCGTTCAGGCTGAGGACGTACGATGTTCCGTTGCTGTTACTCTTGATGATGGATCCATACTCCTGGTCTACGCGGGGATTGACTGTGACATGGAGGAATATGGCATGGGTGGAGCTATCCAAGACAGTGTAAGCCGTCTGATGGATGTCGAAGAATTTGGGTGGAAAGCGGGCTTCCGCAAAAGTGTTTGCGTCAAGACTGGCATCCAAACGAAGCGTGTCGTCCTTCTCTTTGGTTGCCACAATGATAAATTCTGACATGAGTGCAATCTCCACGACCGATTTGAACTTGACGTCTTGCTTTTTGAACCAATCGTCGCTGGATATAAGCTGGAGTGGAGCGCCCGTCTCCTCATTAGCGTGCTGCTCGCAAAATACCCGCTCTTCCTTTACATCACGGCCAGCTTCACGCCAAACGAAGGCGCACTTCTTGACGTAAGAGACCAACGGCTCCCAGCTCTCATCCTTGCCATTCTTCTGAGAAACGTAGGCTGCAGTGTGGCATTCTTTGCTGTTGACCTTCTCGCAGTTCTTGCCGCCCATCCAGATAAGCCAGCCTTTCTGCTTTGGATGAAATTGTAGGATCTGCAGCATCTCCTGGTTTGGCATAACAGGAGCTTCGAACGAGTGGATGCTGTTGCGAAGTCCACGGTCCTCTGAGTAATGGACCTTTTTGGATGCCGTGAGGAAGTAGACATAGTTGTTGTCGTACTGATGAGGATAGATTCGCACAACCTCGTCATCAACAGCCTTCTTCCACTGCTTGCCATGGTCGTGGGTGATCCAAGCAGTGCGCTCGTCCGTCAACATGACTACAGTTTCGTCATGGTCGGTTTCGTCATCATCATTTTGCGTAGATCGTTCCAGGTAGTATTGCTCCAAAAAGTTGCTACCCTTGAACCTGGTGATCTCGCTGGTAATCTTGTCGCTCTTTGGTGGCGGTAGATCGGCTTCGTCGCACTTGCGCTCGGTTTTCTCGTCTTTCTTCGAGCCACCCTTGCACTGATTTCCAGATATCTTTCTCCAGCCAGAGCTGCCCATGTAGGTCGAGTCTCCATTCTTACACGCGTCCTTTGGCAGAGTCAACTTCTCAGGGACACATTTCTTGTCTTTGCCCTCACCCTCAGGTTTGAACCCAAAATCGCATTCGAAGTCTCGGAATTCGTCACACTCGCAGGACTCGAAAGTGGGGGTAGGGTCCTTGAAGGGTTCGCCCAATGAAACACTCGGCATCCCACTTGCGCCTTCGGAATAACTGTTTGTGACCCATGACACAGCTGGGACTATCCTTTTCATCCACACGTACCGACCATTTTGGATCGAAATCTTTGTCTTCACATTTTCGCTCGTGCAAATCGTTGAAGTCTAGCTGAATGAGCACGTGCTCGCGACCGCCGCCGTCTTTTTTCTTCGACCCATAGAGCAAGAACCTCAGCGACGTTGAGTCCGAGAGCGTTGTTAATTCGCGCGCGCGAATTTTATAGCCAAGATCGATGGATTTCCAAGTGTCCTTCCGACCGTGCTTGAGCGAGTACATGACCTTGTCAGTATCGCCCTCGTCGAACACAGCCACCAGGACGGACCCCTGATCGCCAAATTCGTACTTGTGCGCTTCGTCCAGTGCAAGCTCCCAGGTCAGACCAGCGTCATCGGAAACATACAGATCGCCGTCGGTGTATTTGCCGAGTTCATCTCCCGTGTTTCCGACACCCATGACAATTCCAGGAGCTGGGCTAGAGAAGACGCGTTCCGCTGTTGTGAAGGTTGGTCACAGGAATGCAAGTGTAACTCCTTGTCGCTACCCTTCACCTTGAGCTCCTCGAAAGTCCTGCCATCATCAAAACTGATGCGCGACTTCAATTTCTTGTGTGCGCCTCGTTCCTGGACAGCTTTGGCGTTGTCCACAATGTTTACCAGCACGACACCCTGAATGTTTGCGATCTTCTCAAAATCGACAAATCCATCTGGATTGCGGTTTGTGTTGTCGACATTCTTGGTAAAATATAGACCGTCGGAGTTACTGGTATACAATGACCCAATGGACACGTACTTGGAGGACATGACATCGACCTGGATGCTATAATTTGTGGATTCGAGTATGGTGTACGCATCCTCCTCAATTTTGCCGTTTCCAAATTGCGCATGGTGCCAGTTTTCCGTGTCTTGGGTGACGTAGAGGGACAATTCGCTCGAGTGGTCGGCTTTCACGGCAGCGACTAGATAGCCTTTTACGGCGGCCATGTTGGCCATACCCTGAACGGTGCGTCCGGATGACATGACAGGTTCTTCTGCGGTCTTGAAGTAACTGTATGTAGGTCAGCATTTGGTCGCGTGCACGTTCCGGTTGGCTACTTACTCATCGCTGATCATGAGCCTGAAGTCTTTAGAGCGGTCTGAGTATTTGCCGCGCAGGATGCACAATATGCGATCGTCGTGCTTCTCCTGTCCCTCGAGGAAGCGCTCCGAGCCTTTTGCCCATTGGCACATTCTGCGGCCCTCGACCAGAGTCTTCGGTTTTGTCTTGAAGCCATCGGTGGTGTAGTAAGTGAGTCCCAAACATGGGGTAAATAAGCAATCTTCAATTTCATGGATCAAGATCTTCTTGTTGTCCTGTGAATGCCAGCTCACAGGTCCGTTCGGCGACGGCGAGTACTCGGTTTTGAAGTCCTGCCATGTCTCGCCCTGGTCGTACGTAATCCAGTGCTGTTCTTCGCCCAGGACAAGAGCAACCTTGTTATCGTATGGGTTCTTGATTATCCCCAGACCTTTCTTCAGGTCTTTGAGCTCCTTCCAGGCCTTGCCAGCATCAGGTGACCGGTATATCTTCCCGCTCCCCAATTCCTGCACGAGAGCAACGGTGGAATCGTCAAAGTACTGCAGATTTACAAGCTCGTTGCTAAACGTGGTCGTCTCGATGGAAGGCGCGTCTTTGGCAGCTGTGGCGGAAGGTGCTAATGCCAGCAGTGCGGGCAGCAGGAGGCCCTTAAGGTATTTCATCATGCATCAAGGCGAGGGAGAAACGTGGTGGTGCGGAGAGAGAGCAGGCGCAGAGCTAATGAACAGCTGGCTGCTTCGCCGTTCACAGCCTCGCCGTGAGATGCTGAAGGCAACTGCTTGGCGCTCTGAAACACGCGAATGCGCCGCACGGAGAAGCTGCGGCCACGGTTTCACAGCACGCAGATCTGATTTAGGAAAGAATATGGTGATGCAGCTGTGCTGAAAGGCTCGAAAGATAGGAATGCGGATGCTGTTCGAGTACTGGGTTGGGTGGATGCAAGCTGACAGCCACAGGCATTACCGCGCTGGTGACGAATGCATCATAGCGCGACTGCTGGGATCCGCAGGTCAACTCCGCAACCTCCGGCACTAGTGCTGGCAAGCATGCTTCACTGTTCCCGCTCCAGCTCACCATCCTCCACACATTCTCTTGGATTTTTATCACTTGCTACCGCTCGTGATTGTTCAACGGAGGCGCAATCGTTAATTGAGATAGTTCGGTACCCTCTATACTTAACAAAAGAGTGAAATAAATGGCACAATTTGACGAAGTCGATAGGCAATCATTACGCCAGAAAGCACTCCAGCTACATTCTGTTCAGAAGATAAATGTGTCTAACTTAGTGCATTGCGATAAGGAAGCGCTCAATATTGTAGTATTCTAGAAGTCGTTCCTCGAGTGAAGGCTAACTAGGTTCGTAATCAATTCACCAGATACGAAAAGGTCATGATTGAGATTTACAAAAGATACGCAGGCTGAAACTCAAGTAACACTATCGTAGATGCATGCAGACTATAGATAGGCCTATACAGCTTCACGGCAGTATCGAGGGCAAGGGGGTTTCAGATAAAGACGACATGCTCAAATAGTCTGCTTCACAGATTTCGCTAGCATTAGTCTTCTCGGGAAACGAGCATTCTAGTCAAAACAGTACGTAGCGGACACAGTATTCAGGTTTGTAATGCAAATAGTCTTTATCGACATGTGCGTACATTGTCTACCTCCATAACCACGTTCATAGTACAAAAGATAAGAAGAAGATTCTAGTCAGGCCTAGCCCTATTTTACAAAAAGTGATATGCTTTCCAAAATGTTAGGTACTAATACACCACTTATACCCCGCTTTTAACCCTACCGGAAACAAACGAAGAATTGATCCCTAAGCGTTTAAGGCAATTATTTGGCAAAATGCAGATCGTATCCGAGCCATTTCCTCGCTTGCACCTGTGCCACATCAAGACCGGGCGAGCCGTATGTAAGCGGCGCAAAGAAGAGGAAACTCCAGAGAGTGGCGGCAAGGATAACACCGGTGGCGATCCAGCTACCCATTTGGCTGGTAGTAGCCATACGCTCGCGGACAGGACGTGACTGTGTGCGGCGGTGGCCCTTGATGGTAGGCGACTCAACATCCATAGGCTCTATACAGAAGATGAACTCAACCAGTGCGCCTGTGACAAGACACGAGGCGAGATGGGCAGGAAGATAGTGGTGCAGGAAGAGCTGACGACCCATGATGTAGAAGGGAATGTAATGAGCTGCCCATGTCAGGAAGAAGAAGCCGGTAGAGTTGTATAGACGAGAACGAGTGCCTATTGTACTTGTTAGCATAAATGTCTTGTGTTGAGGCGCGAGAGGCACTTACGGTCATCGAGAGCGTCCATGCCACGGCGGAGAGCCAGCTGGTCAGCGCCAATGATGCCAGCGAAGACGGCAAGCAGGGATGAGGCCAACCACCATCCGATGGGGTTACCCAGGAAATAGATCTGCTGGCGGGTGTCGTTATGGGTCCAGAAGGAAACACCGCGGAGAAGGAACGGCCAGGAAATTGGCTGCGAAGCGTATGGATGAGAGCTGGTCAGGGCGTTGTTGTGGTAGAACATGGCGCGCTGGAGCTCAACCCACTTCCTGAGGAAACTGAGCCTCTTCACTTGCTTGGCTTCCTTCTTGTTGCGCGGGTCCTCGGCTGGTAGAGACGGAATGTCGTCGACGTACCAGACATTGCTGGATTGCTGGATGTTCTTGTTTCCGTTGATCTCAGCCTGCTTGTAAGCCCAGTCAGGCAGAGGTGAGGTGTGAGTCCACATGGCAACCTTGGTGGGCACGTGAACGAGTTTGAAGTGGGTAGACATGGTCTTGAAGTCGCCTTTGCCCTTGTCCACCTTGATCTCGAATAAGGTGTCGTTGAAGCGTGAGCCGTTCGCCTCTTCCATGTTCACAGTAGTAAACTCTTGATTCGTAGGAGATAGTATGGTGATGCGACATCGTGGGTTAGGAGGACAGAGTCGGTAATCAGATGGCGCAGGCGCACTGTGTCCCCAACCTTGACACGCTGACCCTTCTCGCTGGGCAGGGTCGTGGCGGGAAGAATCTGCCAGTGGTTGTTGGTATCGTTATGAGGGTATCCGGTAACCTGCTGTCCCTGGGAGGAAACACGGCCATCGTCATATCGCAAAGGGTAACGGTCCGGGTGGCTGTGGAGGTACACCTTGGTCTCCTTGTGGCGCAAAGTGATGGAGTCGTAGTAGTCAATTCCGACGGACTGGAGAGTCATCATGTTGTCACTCAGAGTCTCCTGGAACTCTGGGGTCATGAAGTCGTCGCCTGGCCCGGAGCGGGACAGGATGGAGAAGTGGACTTGGAACCAGAAAAGGTAGAGGAGGAACGGAACAACGATCAAGCCGATGACACGAGCAGCGAGGTGCTTGCCGAACTCGGGAAGCGACAGAGCACCCTGGCGGCGCTTGACGTCCATAAGGTCCCAGAGGTCGATTGCGACCGGAACACCGACGGAGAAGAAAGTGAAGACACCGACGTATTTGATGGAGATGACACAGCTCAGGTTGACACCGGTCAACAGCAGCCATTTCCACCACTTGCGGCCAAAGGGCTCGTGCCGCAGCTTGTAGAAGCGAATGTACGAGAGCACGGAGAGGGCCATGAAGAAGATGAGCGAAGCGTCGAGGAGGATCAGGCGCGTCTGGCCAATGTGGGCGTTGTCGAGGAGCATCAGGCCAGCGGCAGTGACGCAAGCTGGTAGCGAGTATCCCGACTCCCACATGATCATGAAGACGATGGGCACGGTGAGGGCGCCGAGCGAGGCGGGCATGGCGCGGTAGGCGACATAGGGGACCTTGTTGGTGATGTACGAGTCGCCAATGTTCTCAAAGAGAAAGTCGCCCTTGTATCCGACCAGCCAGCCGGCGAAGGCGAAGAGCAGCTTTCCGAAGGGTGGGTGCACGTCGAAGAAGTAGGTTCGCTGCAGATAGTACGAAGCAAACTGGCGCCCGCGTTAGCCTCGAGCGGTGCAACAAGCACGTGAACACGCCATACCTTTCCAAAGTGGACTTCATCGAAGACGACCTGGTCGGGGTGTCTGATGCCCCAGAACCGGGTTATGAAGGCCAGCACCGTCATGACCGCGATGGCCAGCTTGTAGTCCCACTCGCCGCCCTGCTGCGCCGGCTTGTAGGGCTTTACCTTTTCCAGCACATGGGGGACTTTTTCCGACACCTTCTCGGCGAGCGCCTCGGGGTTTGGTGTCGTCGGGCGCTTCTTGTCCTTGGTCGCGCGCTGCCTCACCTGGCCGCCGGGAGATGACATTGTAGATTCTATCTTGAGGCTGCCTGCACCTTGCACGTTAGTCTTTGGCCCCAAAGTGCAATTGGACGGCTGCTGGCTACTCACCTGACCTCAAGTCAATTCAAAATGGGGTGAAGAGGAGGGGGTTTGAGAGTTGCAAGGACCAGAGCTGATCTGCCCAGGTGGCTTCAAGCTCCCGCACGGGCCCCAATGCCACTTAGGCTCCAGGGCACCCCTAATACTCAACAGGGGCCTCTTTTCACACTAGCTCTATCCCTCGCATCAGCTACGCCACATTGAATGCAGTGGGACACGTTTGGTTGCGCGCAATGTAATTCTATTTCAGCAAAGGGCGGCACCCCCTAGGTTCTCATGTACACTTTCTACTGATACACTTTGACGCGCTCACCCCAGCGAGCTTCAACCCCCTTCCCAAGGCTCTCTGATGCTCCACTGCATCACCTTCTCCTTTACTGACCTTTTTTACCTTTCGCTGACTCCAGTTTCTTCTGTTGCGGAATGCGGTACGAAGTCTCCCACCCATACAGTGCGCCTGCACCAAACACCATACCAGCCCCAACCTTCATCAGTCCGCCCATCTGATTGCCAAAGATCCAGATGCTCAACATGAAGCTGACCAGCTTGCGAATGTTCAACACTATCGTCACAGTGACCGCAGAGGTATTGGCGCTGAGAATATTGACACCTGTAATGCAAAGTAATTGCGTGACTGCGTTGGCCGTGAGGTAGATGACGTGCTGAGACGTCGATGCGAGAGCCTTGTTAAGAGAAGGCGGTAGCTGTGCCGCCACGCTGACCGGGACCGAGAATGACTCAGAAGATTGGAGACGAGTGAACTGATCGTAGAGGATGGGAGCAAAGCCGGCGAACATGGGGATCGAGAGCAGGTGTGAGTAGAAGAGATTGGCTTGCCAATCTTTGCCATGGTCGCGGTATATGTCCTCAACATAGGCCCCCATCCATGCCGAAAGGAGCTGGGCGATAAGCAGGATGACAAGGCCTGCCTCGAAGGAGCCACTTGTCATGTCAACCTTTGAGCTGTTCGCGAGTTTACCCTGTACCAATCAGTAAATCGACGTGTACATTCGGAGAACATGTGATAGTACCTTCGACTGTGCATCCGCCCAAGCAGACACCATTACACCTGCAGTCAGGATCGCAACAGAGAACACCTGTAAGCGAGTGTATCGCTTGCCACGTGCCCATCCAGCAGCCATTGTAGTCACACTACCAAAACTTCTAAGAATGATATGGACAGGTACGGAAATGTTGAAGGCGAAAGCCCAGTTGTTCAGCATATTGACCGTGAAGAACAGCGTCGCGCTGACGCACCATTTTCGGAATGGCACAGGCGATGACCTGAGGAAATAACGACCATTGGGATCAAACTGGTAGTGTAACGTAGACAAGCAAGTAAAGACAAACTGGAACAGCGTGATGAGCAGCCCGCTGTCGGGTTCTTTCCTTTACTCATGTCAGTCCCAGGTACAGCCCCATGGTAGCGCGACTCACTTTACAATCGCCTCGAGACAATATACCTGCAGTTGCATTAGAAGAATAACGCCAGGAACATGTAAACAACCTACATTTGCGCAACAGCCGCCAAAGATGAGCGAAAAGCTGCTAATGATCGACGCGATGGCTGCCATGTTGAACCCTTGAATGTATTTTTATATGTATAGCTGACGGCTTGGCCCTTGACAAAAGCTATACGTTATATTAGCTACTGAACTACATTGAAATGTGCGCGAGCAGCAAACTGCAGATGAAGAGGAAGTCAAAAGTAGGGTGCGCACAAGCGCTATTCGGAACAAACGAATACTTACATCGAGAAAGGAGGAACGCGGGTATAGTAATCACGGGCCTATCATAGTGCACCAAAAGTGATAAAGCTGGGTGATGATGTGAAGAGACCGCTGACGTGGAGACTTTGAGCCTCATGCGGACACTAGCGGCGATTAGCCGTATCGCTTCCAAGGTTGGTAGGGCTGACTGGGGTGCTTAATTTGTCCGAAGTTGCATCGAGAATTCATACTCGGCCCCATCGGTTCCTTAATAGCCTTGAGAGATTGCCTGTCTTCTTTTCGAGGATTACACAAAATCCTTGGCACGGGTACTGCATGCTAGTCACTAGGCTGATGACCGAGCTACCTGTTCCAAGGTCGTCAATTTGATGCATATACGAACGTAGTCCGATCTCACGTATGTCTCGACACTCTACAGAAGATGAGAAGCCAAAGCCTTCCCTCTTTGGCTCTAACGACTTTGCGTCCAGCATGTCATTCGTGCTTGCTTGGTGGGTATATCATCAAGTACATTCAACACAGTGTGCAGGCACGTTCCGATTTTATAATTGAAGTTTAACATAATTTCTTTCCTTCTTCTCTGCCACTTCAGAGTCATTATTGTGGTGTATCAATCTACTGCTATGCTTTCTTACCATTGCACGTTGCGACATCAATCAGCAAATCCCACCCCGCTCTGGTGAGCCGCCCAGTACCTCGTCTTAGCGACGCCGAAAGAGCTGATGCCAAAGGTGAAAGCAATACGAGAAATGGGTCGCCAAGGAAACAGGTGGAAATGCTTCTATTTGCGAATGCCGTGGGCGAGAGATAACGCTACGGAAAGCTTCCTCACAATGCAGAGAAGACGAAAAGCTAGAGCATGTTAGCGAACGAAACAAGGTGTCAACAAGTCTATCGTGGGAGCTTACGTTGTTGGTTGCTGCGATAGCAATGCTGTCCTCGAATGGATGCCAGCTCATGTGCAGAATCTTCTTGTTGAAGTCGATCTGGTCTGCATCGGTTTCCTTCCTCATCCGCTGTCCCTGGCCGACTGCGCCTGCTGCAGGGCTGCCTGCTCTTGACCCACCCTTCTTACTGGTGCTGCCTGTAGGGCTAGTCGACGAGTTCATTGGGGTAGGAATGCCCACTTTCTTGGCCTTGAATGCAGACTTGTCAGCTTGTAGAACAACCTCGGTATCCTTCTCTGGATCTGATGGGTAGATCATGAAATTGTTGTTGTAGCTTCCGGTCATGACGTTCTTAGCATCACCAGAGAAGACGACCTCGAACTTGTCGAAAATGCTGTCGTTCTCATATGTATCGCACAGCCTTGGTCGAAGATGTTCGTGGATTGGGATGGTCTTGACAGGAGTTCGCTCCATGTTGACATCCCAAATCTTCACAGTCAGGTAGTCGCGTGACAGGATGTATCGCCCATCGTGGGAGAAGCGCACGTCGGAGATGGAGGAGATGATCTCCGAGAAGAAAGAGCGGGACGATGGGTCTTCTTCTTGCTCGAATTCTGTTCACAGAAGTTAATTGATGTACTTCTGAAACACGGACAATGACTTACGCTTGGCATGCTGGTCGCAGAGAGCAGACTCTCGCATGTCTGCGAGCTTGATGGTGCCCTTGGAGCTCGCGTACATGAACCAGTTGCAGCTAAGGGGATGGAATTCTGCGGCGGTGATGACCTCTGTCAGCTCCTCCATATTTGCTGGCTTGATATCGACAATGTTGAAGCTCTGGTCCTGGATGTTGAGGTTCCAAAGGTTAATCCTAAGATCGTCACTGCTAATGAACGTCTCGCCATCGCTGTTCACTGATATGCTGTTGATGTGGTATGCATGGGCATTGGCATACGTCTTTCGAGGTACTGCTGCAACAACAGTGTCGTGATGTGTAAGGCGGGGAAGCTTCAAGTCGGTGGCGTTGCGGAAGTGCGCGTTCGGGTTCCTGACGGGACCACCTCCACCAGCAACCCCGCCACCGGGCGTCAGCTCGTGTGATAGATTGTTTTCAGCTACCACCTTCAGCGACTTCTCAAACACCTTCCATAACTTGATTGTCTTGTCATTTGTGGAAAGAAGGTAGTGCGAAGCATTTTGGCGACGACACCACTTGATCTTGTTGATCTTCTCCTCGATCTCGAGGGATTTTAGGTAGTCGAACTCTGGCTCGTGCGATTGGAACTCGGTGTGGAACTTGTATTCGCAGGTTTTTTTCTGAGTTCTATTAGTACTATCCTTCAAAGATGCGGGATGGCGCCAAACGTACAGTTTCGTTTCGCTCGAACAACACCACGCGACCGCCTTTGTCACCTGTTGCAAGGTAGTTGCCCGTTTGGTCGAACTCGACAGTGGAGATGATGTCAGCTATACCCAGTTAGCAAGTGCTTACTACACTCCTGTTGCCGGTGGAGCAGTATATTACGCGGACCACGAACCTTCTGTTATGTCTTCGACATCGCCTTTGTCACCGAAGCACCTGATATTGTTAGCTTGTACCAACCGCGACAAACCCTTTCGCTGCAAAGGCCCACGAGGCAGACGCTAGGAAAGGTGCAGTAGAGAGACTGGGTAGGCGTACTGTGTAAACTTCCACGTCGTGGGACTGCCCTCTGCATCGGCCATGATTCCGAACCAGGACTATGGATGCCGCAGGATTCGGCTTGGAGGGAGAGCTAAGACCTTCTGCGATCCTAGTCTAGCAGTGAAAGAGCTGCTCAGTGCGGTAGCTACGGGGCTGGGGTGCGGCGGAAGTGGGAGTGGGAGTGGGAGTGGGAGTGGGAGAGCGCCGCCGACGTCGAGGATGGGCAAGCAAGTAATGCTGGGCTGGTGGATGATGCAGTGGCAGCGGTGTGGGGTGAACAGCGAGTGCGGCGGACGTTGTTGGCAGCGGGCGCTGGGTTGGTGTTGGGCGATGGGACCCGGCTCGGTAGCGGGGCTGTTATGAGGGCGGGAGGCGATGCAAGGTAAAGATTGCAGCGCAGGTACAAGACAAAGCGTGTCGTAGTGGGCGATTTGGGTGCATCACCTCTCGCGGGGCCGCCAAGCACGGAAGCCGCCATCGGAAAACGGCGCTAAGGCCTCGCTAGCGCGCACAGCACTATTCTAATAATCTGCAATCAAGCGAACTTCTCGACAACCTCGATACTAACCACAGCACATCGAACACCATGTCTCACAGGAAGTTCGAGGCTCCCCGTCACGGGTCATTGGCATTCTTGCCGCGCAAGCGCGCTGCCCGCCACAGGGGCAAGGTCAAGAGGTGAGAATGGCGCTGCCCGCAACTTGGACAGCGAGCTCATGAGAATTGCAGCTTCCCTAAGGATGACCCCAAGAAGCCCGTCCACCTGACGGCCGCCATGGGCTACAAGGCCGGCATGACCACCATCGTCCGCGACCTTGACCGTCCCGGTGCCAAGCTGCACAAGAAGGAGATTGTCGAGGCTTGCACCGTCATCGAGACGCCTCCCGTACGCCCAACGCTCAGATCGCCATAGGA
>NW_001884598.1:0-62372 GCF_000146915.1 Parastagonospora nodorum SN15 | reverse complement strand
TCCACACCAGCCGAAGGGCGCTCGAGAAGGTCGAGCTCAAGTGGATCGACACCTCGTCCAAGTTCGGACACGGTGCCTACCAGACCCCAGCGGAGAAGAGGCAGTACGAGGGTGTGATGAAGAAGGACCTCCAGACCTCCTCGTAAGAGGTTGGTGGTGGTGGCAACGGAGTTCAAACTTTCTGCAAAGGTTCTTAGGCGAACGGAATAGATTTGCCTGGGCACCGGTTATGACGAGCACCTGAACAAAATTCAACGATACCAAGTTCAAAAAACATGTTCCACTTCGCTTGTGATGTACATATAGGAAGACAGTTGGTGCTCCTTCGGTGGTTTGTCACTACTCGTCAGATCAATATCTGCAATTCCATGTGTTTACTTCTTGCAAGAACCCCTTGCTACCAGTCCATTGTGGTTTTTTCCTTATTGTGCATCAGGAATGCAAGTCATCTCAGTGCATGTCATGAAAGAGTATAATGGCTGAGACACATCCAAGAAAGATGACAGCTTTCTGATCAATTGGAAGTGTCCCGAATACTGTACTGGATTTGATCTATAGAGTCAACGACGACTGTGTATATGTATTGTGAACATCAACTGTACCAGATGAATTCATCGACATCAACTCTTTCGAAGAACCTTCCTTTATCTCCAACTTCTGACGATCGATAATTAGTAACCCACTCATAGTTGCGTAGGACGTTGAACAGATGTCGCTCCGGAAATACGCATATTTATTGCAGTACATCAGCAGAACTGCATGCGCATCAGAAGAACGTGTGGACCATGGATAGTAGTCAGGTGAAGCACGGAAGCGCGCTCAATTCCACTCGCAGCTGGTATAGAAGGTAGATTGCTCTTCATTACCTGGCAACCGATCCGGATTTTTAACTTGTAGGTAAACAGAGTACCAAGAGGAGCTCGGGAGCGTGAAAAATTTAGTACAGGTAACTGCGAATGAAATCGACCAGGGTGCCACAAGTATTAGCTCATCCTATAATCTGAAGCCATACGCATGGCCTTGCTGTTGTAATTGAAGCCTAGCGATACTGTGGAGATCTCCAAGCTTGTGGACGACGTTTTCACTTTCCATCGTAGATAAAAATATGTAACAAGAAGAACGGGAATGTTTTGGAAGAAACACTGGGAAAAAGCAAACCAACATGCATTTTGGACGACGGGAACGACTTGTTTATGTGTACATGGTGCAGTCGAATCTCGCACAGAGTAGGTGCTTCGGAGAAATGCGCGGCGTTTCTTGACTGGTAGACATGTTGGTTTGCCATGTGATGGACAGGGTTGAGTCTATGACGATTACGAGGTCTTTGAGCATCTCTGCTGCACCAGGCCCGGCCCAATTACCACAACGTTCTTTCTGAATGAGTCAACATGCAAGCCTAGCCTTTGCGAACATCACAGGACGAACAGGACTGTAACTTCCAAAGTTTGAGATTATTACAGTCTTGGTGTCACGACAGTTGGGTCCTGGATGGAGGAGACTTGTTGTGTGGGGTGCATGGTCGATAGCAAGACAAGTTCACCACAAGCGCGCACATGAAGAAGCGGCATCAGCGCATCCTGGCAACGACAATGGATACATAATGAATCACGTTGGAGAAGAAAATCCGGAGCCGAAAGTACGTTCCGACTGAATTTCGTGGCGAACCGAGGCCTGCACCTGTCCAATTAGCGTGACGCCATTCCCTGTATGTAACGGCCGCTCGCAGCCTCCATTTCCTGACGTGCATCAATTGCATACATACCTAAGCCCACCACTTCGACTGCCTCTCCACTCTTTGGCTATCGCGACCATGAGTTGCCTCAGGATGCGTCGAACCCAGTTCGCTAGCCAGGTGAGTTCTGCACCGTGTTTACGGCGCATGCCGCCCGCACAATCTTCCACTTGTCCGACGGCCGCCGCACAGAGGCGTGTGCCATGCCGCGGGACGCTCGAATGCAGGAGCCCCGACTCTGAGTTGCGCCTCAACTGTCTTCTGGAGACATTTGGGCTTTGCAGAATGCGCCACAACTGCATGCAGGCCAATTGCTAACTCATGACACAGCTCACAAAGAGCATTCGCACACCATCACGAGCTTTTTCATCGACACGGCCTGCGGCACGCATATTCGGCACCGGCAATTTGAGGGCGAAGGAGGCATCCGGCTTCATTTCTCAGAAGTACCCCGTCATCGACCACGAGTATGACGCTATCGTTGTCGGCGCCGGAGGAGCGGGTCTGCGAGCGGCCTTTGGTCTCGCTGAAGCTGGCTTCAACACGGCGTGTATCTCGAAGCTCTTCCCCACCCGGTCGCATACCGTGGCCGCACAGGGAGGCATCAATGCCGCGCTCGGAAAGTACGTAGAGTGGCAAGAGGCTGGATGAGGAGCACAGGCTGACCAAGTTTTCAGCATGCACGAGGACGACTGGCGGTGGCATATGTACGACACCGTCAAGGGCTCAGATTGGCTAGGTGACCAGGACGCTATCCACTACATGACCCGAGAGGCGCCCCAGTCTGTCATTGAGCTCGAGAACTACGGCTGCCCGTTTTCGAGAACAGACGACGGCAAGATGTATGTCCGCGCCTTGGTTATGCCCCATTCGCGTGCTAACTTGACGTAGCTACCAGCGTGCATTCGGCGGACAGTCCCAAAAGTATGGAAAAGGTGGTCAGGCATACCGGTGCTGCGCTGCTGCTGACCGAACTGGCCACGCTCTCCTCCACACACTGTACGGCCAGTCTCTACGACACAACACCAAGTACTTTATCGAGTTCTTCGCTACCGATCTGATCATGGAAGATGGTGTTTGCAAGGGTGTTATCGCATACAACCAGGAAGACGGCACAATCCACAGGTTCATCGCAAAGAACACGGTTCTAGCTACTGGAGGCTACGGACGTGCTTACTTCTCCTGCACATCTGCCCACACCTGTACTGGTGACGGCATGGCCATGGTTGCTCGTGCCGGACTCCCCAACCAGGATCTCGAATTCGTCCAGTTCCATCCTACCGGTATCTACGGCGCTGGTTGCTTGATTACTGAAGGCTCCCGCGGAGAGGGTGGTTATCTTCTCAATTCTGAGGGCGAGCGGTTCATGGAGCGATATGCACCAACTGCCAAGGATCTTGCCTCCCGCGATGTCGTCTCCCGATCTATGACCCTTGAGATCCGCGAGGGCCGTGGTGTTGGACCTGAGAAGGACCACATTTACCTCCAGTTGAGCCACTTGCCACCTGAGGTTCTCCACGAGCGTCTGCCTGGTATCTCTGAGACTGCTGCGATTTTCGCCGGTGTTGATGTCACCAAGCAGCCTATTCCCGTTCTGCCCACTGTCCATTACAACATGGGCGGTATTCCAACCAAGTACACTGGTGAGGTCATCACCCAGGATGCTAAGGGCAATGACCAGGTTGTCCCAGGTCTTTTCGCCTGCGGTGAGGCCGCATCTGTCTCCGTCCACGGTGCCAACCGTCTTGGTGCCAACTCTCTCCTCGATCTTATCGTCTTTGGTCGTGCTGTTTCCCACACCATTCGTGACAACTTCAGCCCAGGCCAGAAGGCTGATGCCGTTGCTGCGGACGCCGGAGCCGACTCAATCGCCGTTCTCGACAAGATCCGCACATCTGAGGGCTCCAAGTCCACCGCCGAAGTCCGCCTCGCGATGCAAAAGGTCATGCAGACTGATGTCGCTGTCTTCCGTACTCAGGAATCGCTCGACGAGGGTGTCAAGAAGATCAACGAGGTCGACTCTCAGTTCGCCGATGTTGGCATCAAGGACCGCAGCATGATCTGGAACTCTGACCTTGTTGAGACTCTTGAGCTCCGTAACTTGCTTACTTGCGCTGTGCAGACGGCCGAATCAGCCGCCAACCGCCAGGAGTCAAGAGGAGCACACGCTCGTGAGGACTTCCCCGACCGTGACGATGAGAAGTGGATGAAGCACACTTTGTCGTGGCAGAAGCAGCCACATGGCAAGACTGAGTTGGGATACAGGAAGGTCGTGGGTACTACCCTGGATGAGAACGAGTGCAAGGCTGTACCGCCGTTCAAGCGTACATACTAGAGAAGGAACGTTGCAGAAGAACAAGGAGAATAAGCAATTAGAAAGGATATTAGTCCTGCATTGTATGTATATTGCATAGTTGATTGATTGAAGTGAAGCAATACTTTTTTTTTGGAAACAATTTGCATCGACTACTTAGACTTCCAACTGCCTCTTGGCGTTGGCAGCGGCACGCCTTCTTTGTTGGCTCTCGTTCTTCTTTGCCTTGGCTGCATCACTATTCCTGTAGGCTTTATCCGTGCTCTTGCCCTTCGCAGACGCTATGTATGTATTTGGCCCGTGCGATTGCTTGCTGGCCACTCGCCGTATACCGCTTGCTATAACTCAATCGGCTTTCACGGAACTCTTCATCTTCAGTTTGTCCTTGCGTTTATCCAATGAAGCTTGACCCTTCTCCGGGTTCCTATACTTCTTCGTAGCCAGTTCCGCGCGCTCTTTCCAGGCGAGACGAAGCTCGTCGAGGTTCGGAAGGTCATCTTCCAAGCCCGCAAAAGTGATTTCCATGAGGGAAGAATGCGAGCACAGACCCAACCATGGTACCTCCTCCCAGAATCGAAGCGGAGTGAGAGATATGAGAGTTGGTTTGGAATATGCCCAGAATCCTGTAGCGAAGGTTGCCTCAAGCGCTTTGACGAGTGCAACCACGCATATCATGTCTTCTCCCTCGAAGGAAATGTCGACAGCTGCAAGATTCGTGTGACTCGTTCGCTCGAAACCCCTTTGGAGAAGGTCCTTAATTGAGTCTGGTATGTTGCTACGTTCGTATTCGTATTCCATGACCCTCTCCTGTGAGCCCCTCGCATTTGTTGTCTTGCCGCAATAGATAGCCCAGAGTGGACCTTTACGATAGTATTGCAGGTAAACGATCCACTTCAACGTGAGATCGTCGAGAGAGAGCGGGACAGAGCACACTCTCAATTGCTGCACTGAAGGCGCATCTGGTGATCGGATCATGTCGGCAAGCCCGGGTGCAAAGGTCAGGCTCGATTCCTCAATGAGGTGTTGTATGGGAGCTTCCGAGGAGAAGAAGGTGCGTGATTCGAACGTTGCAGATCTGTCCGTCCGAAGCTGCACATCGCAAAGCATCGCAAAGAACGCGGCGTCAGACATAATGAAAGAGATGATTCAGGCGTGACACGGAAAGCAAAAGCTGAGAATGCGGAAAAGACATCATTTGTTGCTGGGTGTGCGTGGAAGGCGGGGAGAGTAGCACATCGCACCTGCCGTCTCCCACAGCTCTCTACGTAAACATGGAAAGAAGCACCCAGTCAACCCCGCACCACCACCTCTTAGTTGTACTGAGCGTACACAGCAGTGCTGTTGAACTTCATGTTGGCCTTGATCACCTTGTCCACAGCGGCGAGAAAGTCCTTTTCGGTAGCCACCTTGCGGCGATTCCGGATCGCGAACATGCCTGCCTCTGTGGCTACACTCCTCAGCTCGGCACCAGTGCTGTTGGGGCAAAGACGCGAAATGAGCTCCCAGCGAATGTCGCGCTCTACGCTCATGCTCTTGGCGTGAATGCGGAGAATGTTGGCGCGACCCTCCATATCGGGTAGGGAGAACTCGATCTTTCTGTCGATACGACCGGGACGCATGAGAGCGGGGTCGAGTGTTGAAGGTCTGTTGGTAGCGAACATGACCTTGATGTTTCCACGCGCGTCAAAGCCGTCAAGTTGTGTGATAAGCTCCAACATAGTCCGCTGAACCTCGTTGTCTCCTCCCGCACCGTCGTCAAAACGGGCTCCACCCACAGCATCGATTTCGTCAAAGAAGATGATACAGGCCTTCTTTGTCCGTGCCATCTCGAACAACTCGCGGACCATCCTTGCTCCCTCACCAACGTACTTTTGGACAAGCTCGGAACCGATGACACGAATGAAGGTGGCGTCTGTTCGATTGGCAACAGCTCGGGCGCAGAGCGTTTTTCCAGTTCCCGGGGGCCCGTAGAGCAGTGCGCCCTTTGGCGGGTCGATACCCAGGTTGACGAAGCGCTCTGGCGACAGGAGGGGCATCTCGACGACTTCTCGCAGCTTCTCAATCTGCTCTTTACAGCCTCCAACATCTCCATAGGTGACGTCGGGCTTGTCTTCGACCGTCATCATTGTGACCGAGGGATCGATCTTGGGCGGCAAGGGAAGCAGAATCTGGTACTTGTTCCGGTCGACACCGACGCGCATGCCCTCCTCGATGTCTGTGGGTGAGACGCGGTCTCCGAGGTTGACGACGAACTTGGCGATCTGCTTGACGTTGATGACATATTTGCTCTTCTCCGAGTCCTTGTCGTCCTGTATTATCTTGGTGCAGCGGGCGACTTGGAGGGGCTGTTCTTCTTGCATGCGTTGGCGGTCGGCGGCGATGTCCCAGAGATGTGGTGGTGCGAGACCGGTGTCTGATTCCTACTGGTGGTCAGCCGTTGCTGCACGGGCACAGGCACGGGTGCTGGGAATAGCTACCTTTACGCCAATCTTCTCGTTGATGGTCGACTGCTTGTCTTTGATCTCCTTCTCGAGCTTCCTGAGCTCCGCGCCGTAGGGTGCTGCGCCATATGTCTTCAGCACTTGGATGTCCCTGGTCCCGTGTTAGCATGCGCCTCGACCGCCAGCGCCACGTGATCCTACTCATCGGTGAGAGGTGTGATCTTCTTCTCCTCAACCTCGTCGTCGGCGAAGTTCTTCTGGTACTTCTCCCAGCTCTGGCCCGTGGCGGAGGGCATTGTGAGGGCGCGGCGGCGGCGTAGACCGGGGACGGGAGGGCTGTATGGTGTGCGGAGTATGGGGGGGTTGGAGCTACGGTCCCGCGGGAAGAGTCTGCACAGGTGTTGATGGCGACGGCGGGTGAAGGCGTGCGGGCGGAGGGGGATGCTTGTAATGATGCAGGTGCAGGTGGAGATGCACTCGCACGGCGAGTCGGAGCTAGGGTCGGCCTTGGCGGTACAGCGCGCGGAAATTCCAAAGTTCGCGCGTCCCAAAAGTTCGACAACCCCACCAAACACCCCACGATACCCTCTGCCTGTCTTTGTTTTCCCCGTAGAACCCACCATGGCAGCTCAAGTTGCAAACGGAGGAAGCGGAAATGCTGCGTTCAAGGTACGGAGCCGCGTCGGAGAGCTTGGGGCTAGGTAGCTAACCCAGGCCGCAGGACAAGGAGAAGCCCAGAGCTGTTCGCAGTGCCAACATCATTGCTGCAAGAGGTACGGCGCTCGCCGACATGCATACTAGAGCTTCACGCTGACGAAATCCCACAGCCGTGTCCGATGCGATCCGAACTGTATGTTCCGCTGAGTTGGTACGGGCGGTGGACACCAACTAACACACTGGCAGTCGTTGGGACCCAAAGGCATGGACAAGATGGTACGAATGAGCCAGTGACCATGATGGTGTCAATGCTGACCTCATCCAGATCCAAACCGGCAAAGGCGAGACCATGATCACAAACGACGGCGCGACCATGTTGAACCAGATGAGCGTCATGCACCCGTCGGCCAAGATGCTCGTCGACCTCGCGCACGCCCAGGACATTGAAGCTGGAGACGGCACAACATCCGTTGTCGTCATTGCAGGCAGTCTGCTGGGCGCAGCGGAGCGGTTACTGGGCAAGGGCATCCACCCCACCGTCATCTCAGAAGCTTTCCAGCGCGCAGCACAGGAGGCGATAAAGATCCTCGAGGGCATGTCGATCCCCATCAACCTCGCAGACAGGCAGGTCCTCCTCAAGACCGCCGTCACCGCCCTTTCCTCGAAAATCGTCGCACAAGAGCCCAAGCTGCCCATCATGGCCGTAGACTCGGTACTCAAGGTCATCGACCCCAAGACTGCCGATAACGTCGACCTCAAGAACATCAGGATGATCAAGAAGGCCGGCGGAACCATTGAAGACAGCGAGATGATTGACGGACTCGTGCTCAACCAGCCAGTAGTCAAGAGTGCAGGAGGACCCACAATCAAAGAAAAGGCACGGATAGGCTTGATCCAGTTCCAGCTCAGCCCGCCGAAACCAGACATGGAGAACCAGATTGTCGTCAACGACTACAGGCAAATGGACAAGATTCTCAAGGAGGAGCGCACATATCTGCTGAACATGGTCAAGAAGATCCAGAAGGCCAAGTGCAACGTCCTCTTCATTCAAAAATCCATCTTGCGAGACGCCGTAAACGACCTCAGTCTGCATTTCCTGTCAAAACTCAAGATTCTTGTCATCAAGGACATTGAGCGCGACGAGATCGAGTTCATTTGCAAGAGCACCGGCTGCAAGCCAATCGCCGACATCGACTCTTTCACCGAGGACAAGCTTGGCTCAGCGGATCTTGTCGAGGAGGTGCAGGCATCTGGCGCACGCTACGTCAAGATCTCCGGCGTCAAGTCTGCTGTCAACACCGTCTCCATCGTCTGCCGTGGTGCCAACAACCTCATTTTGGACGAGACCGAGCGCTCTCTGCATGACGCACACTGCGCCATCCGCTCACTAGTCAAGAAGAAGGCTCTGCTTGCAGGTGGCGGTGCCCCAGAGATTGAAATCGCACATCAGCTCTCCCTTCGCGCACGGGAACTTTCAGGAACAGAAAGCATCTGCTGGAAGGCTTTCGCAGACGCCATGGAAGTCATCCCCACCACACTTGCCGAGAACGCGGGTCTCAACAGTATCAAGGTCGTCACCGAGCTCAGGCACAGGCACGCACAGGACCAGCGAAATGCGGGTATCAGCATCAAGAGTGGGGGCGTCAAGAATGACATTGCAGAGGAGAACGTTCTGCAGCCCTTGTTAGTCAGCACCAGCGCCATTGAGCTGGCTGCTGAGACGGTCAAGATGATCCTGCGAATTGACGACATTGCCTTGTCGAGGTAAAAGGAAATGGCGTGATAAGTAGGACGGGACACACACATGATCGTCGTTCGCAAAGATAAAATACCACGAATAATGAAGAGCTATTGAAGCGCAACCATTTTGCTGTAGATCATTTCCCTGCCTCAGGTGTCGTCGCTGCAGCTCTGCCACTAAAGCATGTATAGCCAAATATGATCATGGTCGCCTGCGCAGACATGTGCCACTAAGGCAAGCAACCTTGACCAAGCTGCGAACATCAGCTCGCACCATGGACCTGCGTGGTAGTGTGAAGGACATGATGCTTGTGCATGCAACGCATAAATTCTGCTGTAGACCCTGGTTATATTGGCACATGAACCTGCCGAAGCGAACGTCCTCGCCTACGGAAAATAAAATGTTTTCTCAAATCAATGAGAATTCACTGAGACAGTTACTTGTCTTGGTGGGTTTGGGTGATGATGTGGATTTGCCGGGTGGATCCGGGGCGAGCCATTTTGGTGGGTCTCAGGTTGATTGCTTACAGTCAGCAGTCAGTGGTAAATGTGGAGGCGGAACGAACTTGTGGAGAATATCTGACTGCCGATGAATTAGAGGTGCGCTGAACCTGGACATGTACATTATTTGGTCGGCATGTCAATCCTCTTTGCCGTCTGTTATGTTCACTACTGCATCGAGGTTGTGTCTGTTTGTCAAAAGATGCGATAGAATAGTCGCAGGTTGACTGCCATCAAAACGAGCTTAACCTCTTCATTCACTCTGTATATGTCGTGAGATGTTCAAGGTTGCCTTGAGGAAGAGCTTTGTAGAGCCTGTCAAGCTTCGAATAGGAAGTACTGTTCCTTCGACGGTAATTTTCAGACCGACAAGCTGTGCCACTCTTCTATTCCGCCGACCTGCAGTCGTTTCGGTAGTGTTGCCTGTTCAAGTGCGCCACCTCCTGGTTTGGCGATGGACATGTATGCTGGGATCGTATGATACTTTTCATCATGGTTTCGAAGTGCACCTCGTGGCACTTGTAGTGACATGCTCGTAGCGAGGGCTCAACACATCTGTTTGCCTCATCAATATCTCGGGTTCTATAGTGACCTGTGGCACCATTGACAATGTCTAACCCCACTGTTCATGTTACAAGCTACTTCACTTCACCGGTTGGTGGGTACCTACCAGAAATGCGGGTGATGACGGCATCGTGAACCAGATCACCACTTCGCCTTGTGAGACAGCGAACCCCCAGCCTCGTACGGTCGTGCCCACTTTGTAGCCCAAAAGACTCCACACAGGGGCCATCGCCTTCGTTGTTCACTACTACTGTAGCGTGCGCTAGGCTCCACTAACACTGACGGATCGGATAAATGGTACACTATGTTTCAGACATCACTAAGGTTGTCTTCACCTCCGCGCATGCAAGTGACCGAGATCGACACAGCCTGTTGTGATGACCTCTTCAATTGACTACCGTACCCATCTGACCGGTATCGTCCTGTCGAGTCGTGCGAACCTGCTGGACGAGTCAAGCGGGCTGTTCACCAAGGTTCCAGTTCTCTGTTAGCTGCATCATCGGAAATAGCCGAGTCTAGTGCGTTACCAAGCCAATCTCATCCACCTATCTATTGATTGGGTTGCCGTATCTGATTTGGTCAAATGGAAGATGGAGATGGAGTCTTTTGTCTGTGCCAGTTGCTCATGGCGTGATATTGGGCAAGAAAAGTACCCAAACCGTTGTCATTCCACCGCATTTGCATGCCGTTTATTTATATGGTACTGCGTGCTGATGCGAAGCTGTGGCAACGAGGTCGTCATGCTTGTCCTTCCTGCTCTGGAAAATTGGCATCTGACTCGCTTCAAACGGGCGCTGTGACAGGTACTGAAGTTGACTACTATTCGTTGGGTGGGTAATACAACCAGCTCGAAGCAGAGTGGGGTACCTACAGGAAAACAGGCAGAGTGGTCCCCGGCAATACTGCGAACGGTATATCGCCCGAAGGATGGGTGGCGCATGGAAGCAACAGTGTCCGTGGCGTAGTTGTGGATATGGCTGTTTCAAGAAACACCTCTTGCTAGGCCATGTGACATGAGCTCTTATCGGGAAGGCACTCGCAATGTAGGGAACGTGTAATTTGTAGACGGTTATGCTAGTCCTGGTCAATAGCTGAGCCAGATATAACTCGAGCAAGCGAAAAATAGGAAACCTCAAAGTTGTGGGACCGGGAATCATATCCAGCCTGCCCGAATTGCGGCTATCTCGCTTGACGGTCATGCCTATCCCGTTGAATGTCCTGGCGCATTTTCTTCGTTGCGACAGGGAAGCCCTGACTGAATTGCTGCCTGCCGTGCGCCTCAAGCGCCTCAGTGTTGAGACGATTCATGAGTGCTGCATGTTACCTCACCGAGGTAATCTTGAATTGAATCCATTACGGCTAGGTAGGAATCATAAGGTAGACTGCTTCCAATGGTTGGCGGTATTGAATCAGGGTAATTTCTGCGCTGTTGCTGACTCGAGCGCCCACAGCAGCAAGGGTAGGTGGGGCGAGATGTACTATTGATATCAAGTGGCTTTCAATGCGAGTTCAAATTCATCTGGAGATATGGAAATGATCGTCTGTCTTAACGTCTTGAGGTATGCCATTATGGGTATCAACTTTTCGTAATGTCGCTAAGCCACCAAAAACGTGGTTGAAATGAAGGAAAACGCCTCATTCATGCATCGTGATCGTACATACATTGCCAAGCCGTGACGGAGCCAAGGGTACAGAAATTAGGAAATGCTCGCTCAAATGCAGCAGCGTGGTCGCCGAAGTGTAAACAGAGAGAAGTAGTGTAGCAAAAAGTAAAGTGACGAAGCGCAAGGTTGTTAGTCGTGGGCTGCTGGGATCAGCACGCTAGCAATCCATCGTGTCGTCGGCCACACGACAAGAGTGCCACAAGAAAAGTCGACCACGTGGCGGTTTGAAGCAAAGAGTAAAGGCTGCATCGCTCAACGGCCTTTCAAGCTCGCTCGCTTGAGCATACGCGTAACAAGGTTACCGCGAGGCTTTGGCTTGACGTAAAATGCCCCTTTGGTACCAGTCACGTCGTCGGAGAAGACCAAGTCCTCCAAAGCCAAGGGGTCATCTCTGGGGACCTTTGGGCTTGTCGCTTGCCAGCCGTACAGTTGGTCCTCATCAGCTCGTAGATCAGGCCGGGTCAGGGTCATGCGGAGAGTCATCTCGCGGTTGAAGTGACCAGTGGATGTGTGCAAGGGAGAAAGGCCGGAAAGATCGTCATTGCAAAGCTTGGAATGCGAGATCTGGCGAGTGTGCACACGGAAGGACTGCCCGGTGCTCGACGGGGTGGTGGGTGATTCCACGTCGGGCACGGAGTCGTCGTCAGACTCGAGACCCTGGTTGTCGCGGGCAATGTCCTCGAAGAACGACAGCTTGCCCTCGCGCAGGAAGGTGTGCATGTCTCGACTAAACTTGCGAGAGTGGCTCGTGATGGGCGGCAGCTGGAAGTGAGGGGCGACGGAGTCTTCACCGGCTGTTGAAGGGAAGCCAAACTCTATGGCCTCGTCGAATTTTTGAGGAGAAGCGAGATAAGTGCGTAGCTTCTTTCTTGCTTCGGGGTCCGAATAGTGGGTGGCCTCGGGATCGAAAAGAGGGGGTGTTGGTGTTTGTAAAGACCTCCGCCCTGATAGTGACGAGGAATGTGCGCGCTGGTGAACGGAGGGCCTTGGTGCTGAGGTGAAGCCCACAGGATGGCCAACGAGGACAGCCGACGAAGACGAGTACTGCATGGACGTGGAGGTGAGAGACATGGTCCGTCTGACTGCAGACTGGGGGGTTGGCCGTTTGGACGAGGTTGGACTCATGATGTCGAGGTAGAAGAGGCTACTTTCCGCGTCTTCCTTCTCTTGCGCCGAGGGGCTAAAAAATGATCGGCTCGGGGTTACGGACCAGGATGCGATGGATTTGAGGGAGGGTGCTGGTGATAGTGCTGGTAAGGGTGCTGGTAAAGGTGCTGGTGAGGGCTGGCGGGGCGCGTCACAGGTGTGGTACGGGTCTCGCTGGAAGCCGAAGTGGAAGTCACTGAAGCGTTGTTGTGCACGCTCAAGGTGGTCGTCGTAATCAAAGGCCAGGAACGCCTGTTCGCACCGGCCAAGCAGCACGGCCTGCTCTTCCCGCGAATAGTGCACTTTGCGGAGCTTCTCAGGCAGCGAGAAGAAAAAATCGAGCTCCTGCTGCGAAACGGCGGGGCTGTGCGGCGGGTGGTCTGGCTTGGGATTGCGGCGGGTGCCTGGGGTCACAGAGGGGCACAGAGGTGTAGATGAATCCGCGCGCGACGAGACCGAGTGCTCTGAGCCATGCTGATCCGCACTCGCTTGCCGGATCTGGAGCTTTTCCAGGGACGAGAAGTACTTTCTCCTGCAGAAGCACGGGATATTAGCATAAAGTCCAACTGGAGCTGCTGCAAGGTACGATGATACTGGTGGGGTCCGCCAACGCCAACGCCAACGCACCACCCCTATCTCCCATCACAATCGCCGGCAAATCACATGGGCCGGACTGCACCTACTGGACTGAATCAGGCAGCGCGTCGAACTCGGCCTGCTGTAGTGGCGGAACACTCTTCTTCGGCTTTGCGCGTCTCCTCATGGCGATGGCTCCGTCTCCAATGGCAGTAAGCATGGTTTTTGCTGTGGTTGGCGGCGGACCAAGGACCTGGGTCGCGGGCCTGGGAGACCTTTTTGTCGCGAGCACGCTAGAGCCGTACTGGACGCTCGTGGTGAGCGTACGATGCGCTCGTGCTGCGTGGGAGATGCGGCGAGCACAGAGGGCTGTACAAGGAGAAGACGAAGAAAATGAAGAAGAAGAAGAAGAGGAAGAAGAGGAAGAAGAAGAAGAAGAGGCAAAGAAAGCAAGAGACTGGACTTCAAGCTATCTAACAGCGACGGCGGCAAGACTGCTGTAACAACAGAAATACTAGGTCTACTGCGCTGACAGCAAAAGACGACGCCGCTGGCTGCATGTCGGAAGGGCGACAGCTATGCGACTAACTAATGCAGCCTTCACTCGCGCCTGGGCCCCAAAAAAGCGAGCGTACGGAGTACCATCGACGGGTAGAGCTGCTGGGTTATCCCGGCACTATCAGACCGCATGCGTGACCTCATGAAGGCAGATACACCACGATTGACCATTTGATACCTTGGTAGTAACAGCAACAATGACAGCGCCAGCGGCAGACAAGCAATCCACGACAACCACTTCTTATTCCCACTCCCACTCCCACTCCCACTCCCACTCCCAGGCCGCCCATGACCCGGCACATGTTGGTTGGTCGCACAGACGCGTTGCTCCCCGCCTCTCCACTCTGCCGTGGTTTCAGCAATCTTGAGGAGCGTGGCCTTAGCGGCACTGGCCTGACACACCGCATCTATGTACGAAGCCACCCGGCCCGGACTGTCCAAGTGCAATCCAAGTCGAAGCCCGTCTCGGTAGCCTCCCGTCAATTTGCCTTCTTCTCGAAACACATTCACCGCTGTCTCGTGGAGTCGTCGTCTCCCAACACCAGGGTCACCATTTCAGCCGACGTCGCACAATTAATACTCTGCACAGGCTGGCCCATCTTTGTGCACCGTTGCGAGCAAGCGAGCATGCGCTGTGCAACGGCGAGCTGCTGACAAGTATGCACGCCTGTTACAGGTGGTCCATGTCGATACAGAATACTATCTTCTGATTGATGCGGTAGAAGCAAGGGTATCTCAAGAATACATCTAAAAATCGCGCCCATGCGCCGCCCTGCTGGCACCGATTAATCCAAGCACAAGATACGGTATTCCTCCGCTGCCCAAACATAGTCGCATTGGCCCAGTTGGGTTGACTCTGCCCGCATTGCCGTGACACAAGAACGAGTCAGAATAGCTGAACGCTGCGTGGAAGGAAGACTACATTGCTTCCGCGGCGAGATCAACGTCTGCAGTCATCTTACCCTCCAGCGATTTCGTAATAAAACTCTTCGTCCAGTCCCTCTCTACTAGGCAGTATCGGCTCCTCCAGCCCCACGTCCTCAAAGCGAACATTCAACAGGCGTATCTTCAGCCCATAGCCGCCAATAAACGTCACTAGCTTGTTCGTATCTGCTGTGATTGGTTGCTGATTGAGCAGCATAAGCAGTCCATCGAGCCACTCCGATGCAAGAGCATGGCTCTGGGGGTGCAGTTGTAGGAGTACGGATTCTTTCCGCCCAGCGCCTGAGCCGGCGGATGTCTGACGCGAGTGATTGGTCTGGGGTAAGTAGCCATGTATTGTGATCTTGGTCGAGGTAGAGGCGCGTTCATTGCCAGGCAGGGTTGTGACGGTGCTATCAGAAGACGACGTGGAAGGTGCCGATGCCGAGACATTACTCACGACCGAAGACACAATTGAAAGATCGACTGAGGTGCATGTCAGCTCCGCCGTGTACGTAGTCCACTCGGTATACCCGGACGTGTTACACTTACTTTTCTCTTGCAGGGAGTCTAGCCTGGGCTCCGCAGCTGTCTTCTCGTCAAAGTCAGCGTAGTGGAGATATCTTCGGTTGTGTGACAGTCGGACAAAGCGCCACGCTGAAGGGACCGAACGACTGAGCGTCTTGCTCGTCACTGGGCCGGCATTGGAACCATAATCGACACCGATGGGGAACCATGCACCTTGGAGCAAGCATCTAATACGTTGCTCCTTGACAAATTGCAGCGCCTCGTGGTTGAGCTCATCGCGCACTTGCCTGGTGGGGTCAGTGTCAGTGGAACGGGGAGGAGATTTGTGAGCGTACCGCAGGTGGTGGCCCCATGCATCCTCATACGTGAGCTCGAGTAACTCCATCTGCAGTTGTCTGAGGCGCTTCAGCTCGAACTCTGCCAATTCCTCCTCCACGGCCTTGATATCCTTGGTGCGCGGCGCTTGTCCGACGACCTGTTCTATCAGTATTCGGACCAGCTCCTCTATTTTGTCATAATCTTCTACTTGGGCGCCAGACACTTTCCACAGTCGTATGAATGCATTTAATCCGCTTGTGTGCAATCTTGACCAATGCAGCAGAAGAGGCTTGAACGCTCGGTCAAAGTTCGCGCGGGACTCAAGCGCCGTATATCTGTGCGACTCAACGTCATCCAACTTGTCCACCTCAAAATGCTCGTAGAGAATCAACGTCGCAGACAGACTCGCGCGCGCAATGGGACATCGCTGTTCTGTTGGCTCCGCGGACTGCTCCAATAACAGCTTCTGGAACCCATCCTCATTTTTGTAGACAAAGTCTGTGAGATCCATCAGACCCAGGAAACCAGTTGCATCAAACTCCCATGCGGGCGACTCGGTGTCGAAGCCTAAACGCCTCCACTTCTCTGGGTTCTGCTTCTTGCTCTCCTTGGTATCCGCACTCGGTGCATCCGTTATGCTTGCGGTGTGAAGGCCTCGAATAGCCCTCCGATGTTCCGTCTTGTCGAGATCGACCTTCTCCTCTCTCCAGTTCCGAAGCAAGATTTTAGTCAGTGACTGGAAGTCCAACAACGGATGGGCCAGGTCCTGTATTGCTGAGCTCTGCATGAGCATGTAGACGCTCTTGATTACGCCCAGCTCTTGCAGCTGTTTGATGAACTTGGGCCACTCAAAGTCTGCGTCGTTGGCGATGGCGTCGCGCATGAGGGCATTGATGAGCTGGAGCGAGTTGGCGCATAATGCATGGTCGGCCGAGGTGATCTTCTCGACCAGAGAGGGGAGGAACTGGGGCTGGGTGTCGACTGCCGGCTTCAGTCGCTGGAAGCCAGTGACACCCGGCTGGGAGTTGCGGTGGGAGGGATGGCCGACAATGGCAGCCAGGACCGACATGGCGCCGCGATTGACGTTAACGAGCGGCTGCGCAACTACGAGGTCGACAATCTGCGGGCCAGAGATTAGAGGTCCGTCTGCGGCCATGGACGTAGTCGAGCTGTGCACTCACTCTCACGATGAGGTCATCCGTGACATGGTCCCAGCCCTTGTCCAGCTCCAGCAGGCGCGACAAGGACGTCAGGCAGTATGCCAGCGTGTTGCCCGTGGCATGCAGCGCCAGGAAGCGCAGCTTGGGGAGGCCGCCCTCGTAGATGAAGACGTCGGCAAATGACGGGTCGCCAATGGCATTCTGCAGCTTGAAGACTGCCATTTTGCGCACCGACTCCTCCTCCGCACCCAGTCGGGCGACCAGCTCGGAGACATTCACCGTGTCCATGCTGCCGCCAATCTCGCAAAAAGTCAGGTGAGCCTGGGATGAGGGAGCTGGGATTGTGCGGGCATCACAAGCACCGAGAAGAGCACGCCATGGTATGCCGGTACTTTACAAGAAGCCAAGAATGTCTGTCGTCAATGGTCGGGGAGGGTTGGATCACAGAACCCTTTCGCAGTCGCGGTGGTCGGCGTCTGGACGCGTTAGCGCGGCACGTGGAGCGAACATTAAAGCGTCCACTGGTGTTGTCGAGGCTCCAGGCTAGGCAGGCACGAGCAAGGATGTCCGTCTTGCTGGGGAAACAACACCATCTTGCCCTTGCCCTTGCCGCGGTGCGCCATCCTCGCCCTTCGTTTATGCTTTTGTCTGTTTCATTGCGTGCCAAGCGTTGAGCGCTTGCCATAGCCGTCTACTGCCAGTGTGCACCGGGCCTCGACTTCTGCTCGACTTCTGCTCGACTTCTCCTCGACTTCGCCGCCGACGCCCTCCGCAACACAGTCCGGAGACCGCTCACCGGCTTCGCCTGGAGCTCACCGCCATGTACATCACCTCGGATCTTTTTGGGCGGAGCTCTTCGCACAACCACGGCGACCACGCGCCCTCGACGCTTTGGAACACCATGGCCGACCCGCCACACGCGGCCGGCTTGGGAAAGAGGAAGAGGCACGACGCAGCCGAAGAAGGACCCAGCACGTATGCAGACAGCTTGGTCGCCCAAAGGGCCACAGCAAACATGAAGCTAATTCTTGCTACAGATGCATGCACCACCAACGGGCGTCACCCGCTAGTCGTCGGTCCCATGCGCACAGCTCGTCGTTCGGCGACAGTAACCGAAGCCACCCGTACTCCAGCTACTCTGCATCATCCACATACACGGCCTCCGAACGACGGCCCGTAAAGCAGGCAAAGCGCCTCAGTCCCAAAGCAACACTCGTCAAGTCGGCATCCCACCTCATGGACATCGAGCCAGAGCGGCCAGCCATCTTGTCCAGGCCTGATGCACACCAACACCCCGTCACTGATCTGCGCCCATGCCACGCCTGCAAATCAGCACCGAGGCGGAAGAAGGATCTCGAGAACTATCTCGACTGCAGGCGCTGCGACGGTCGAACATGCTACATCTGTGCACGGCAGTGCTTTGGCGCGTGCGGGAAAGCTGTGTGCAACAAGTGCATAGTTGAGGTCGGGGAAGACGGGGATCCTTGGTGTCTGGACTGCTACTCACGCAACATCAACTCCTAGGAAGATGGCATAGGTTTGATTTCCTTGAAATTACCTTTAGCTGGGCATGGCGTTTGATATCATAGTACAACCTAATGTTGAATTGCATCGAACCCTAATCATCGTCTTGGTAACTTGTATCATGGGTGACATCCATCTAAGGGCGAATCTTTGCGCCGAAACATCATTCCCATTCGTGCCATAACAAATCGTAACTTTATTTACTCTTCGTCATCTGTATCTCGCTGCTCCTCCGCCTCTGCTACACCACCCTCTCCATTGCGAAAACCGGGATAGCTCCCGTCTTCCACCGCGCTGCTGCGCATACTGCTCTTCCTGGCGTTCTTACTAACGATACCTGGAAACATTCTCGGCTCACCATCCAATGCAACGCTGCTTCTTGTTCGAGTGAGCCCGAGGTCGCTTCCATCCCCTGGGCCTTGTAGCTGAGCATCATTGGCAGAGGCACCGGATGGTTGGGGGCCAGAGATGATACTTGGGTTCATAGTTACACTAGATGACCGACGTGGACGAGTAAAGACTTCGCCTTCTTTGGCGCTTGTTGGAGATGTAGGGCCATCTTTTGCAACGGCAGATTGATTCTGTCGGGCCAATTGGATAGGACCGAGAGGGCCGGAGATGATGCCTGGAGGCAGTGTAGAAAATTGTTGGGATTGGTCGGGCTGCGCATGAGTTGATGCGTTTGGAGATGCCGGGTGTGTGGCTTGGGCAGATTTAGGTGTTTGCGCTACGTCTGCAGCCGGTTGGAGGTTGGAGTGAGTGAGATCGTTCCTGTTCGATTGAGCAGCGCGGGTGTAGCGGTCGATCCTGCCGAAAGTTAGTGAATAGCGTAAAATATCCAACACAATGCATTAACTTACATAGCGAGCTCTTGCATGAGGGTCTCGTGCCGGAAAGCCTCCCGGATGCTGGGCACGTTAGATCTTGCCATATCATTTCCAGCTACGCCCGGCAGATGGTAGTTTGCACCGAGCCATTTCTGCTTGACGATATGTTCGAATCCACTCTGTTCGACAGAGTGCTTCGCAAGCTCACACATATCGACCGCGCTCAACTTGTAGATTTGTGCTGCAACCGAGTATTCTTCGATCAGTGGCTCTTTAGTGAAGGCGAACTGCAGAGGGTCATCAGTGGACAGTGAAACGTTCAGGCCCCGTCGGAAGTAACTCAAGAAGGGGTTGCGTTCGTATGCCAGGAAGAGGGCGTTGTTACTCAGAGGCGACATTGCAACACCGATCTGCTCGAGATAAAAGATGTACTGAAGTAGTGGTAACTTCCGAAGCGTCAGGCCATGACTAATGCTGTGTGAACAAAGAACCGCCGCAGCCATATGGTCAGTATCTCCAGCCTCCCCACAGTGTGGTCGCAGTAGAAAAGTATTGAAGCCACGCTGCTTTCGCCAGACATTGAGCGATGCGATATTGGCGAAAAGGTAATACATCCAGTAGCTGTAAGGGGGGTTCTGCTTGGTAGACCACTCCTTGGGAATTGGGAATTTCTTGTACACCCGTCTCTCAACCTTGCTCTCATCATCGACACTGTCGAATCCAATGACTCTTTGCAGAAATATGTGAAGCTTGGGATGACTGGCGGGATCTCTGGTAACTTCGAAAAGAGGTTGAAACACGTTTAGGATAACTTGCTGGAAATTGTCCATTAAGCCAGTTGCTTTGTACACATCGTATAGACGAGGTACTTGGATCAGCCATCGCACGTTCGGCGAAAAGAGCTTGTTATCGATGACCCACGCAGCAAGCTTATCCCATTCATCGATGTCTCGACCGTAGATGGAAATGCGCCACTCTCAACGAATTGGTACTTGCTTGACTCTAAGTCGGAGATGACCTCTTTCGTGATCTCGGCCAGGTAGCGGCCTTTGATGAAGTTGTCTGTCTTGAGGAAGATTGTGCGTAGACGTGATTCGCCAATAGGATTATACTTCAGGTTGAACTTGTCGAAACGGTGGAACGAGTCGGTGTGAGCCTAGTAATGTCAGCCATGGCTGTGCGAGCGAGGAGTCCACAACTTACGTGCATGTCGAGAGTGTCGATACTTAAATCATAGGCAGTCAAGTTGATCGACTCAAAAACTTCCTTCAAGGTCAAATGCTTGCCATCACGGAACAATACTACCTCATCCGGCGACTTCTTCATCTTTGACTTGATGAAACGTAGTAAATGCTTCTGATTCATACAGGCAGAGTGATGGACATGGGTATCAACTTTTCTGACGTTATAAAAGTCTCGATGTGGAACCTTCTTGCTGTCGGCTGTCTCCTGGTACTCGTTGAGAAGATAGTAGAGGTTGAACTTGCCCTCCAGATATTGAAGGCGCCGAAAAGCAAAGCTTTTACTGGGTTCCGTCCGACGAAATATCGAGAATGGCATCAAGATCAATGTAAAATTCTCTCAAGGTTGGAATCGCAACTATGGGCGTATCGAGCTCGACAGATTTAGCTGTCTCATAGACTTGAAAGACGCCAGCGTCGTCTAGTCGGAACGACCATTCCGACGGACCAGGGGGAGGTAGCACGTCGTCCAGATGGAAATCCTCCCCAATGTTGGTGCCCATCTTGCGAGGTGGCTTGGGCGGCTCGGCAGGTTCCAGCACGCCACTGTTTTGCATGCTACTCGAAGCATTACGACGCTCTTTTGAGGAGTCGTTCCACACGGGCTCCGGGTGAGGTGGGTAGATGCGCCAGCTTGGATCGTCTTTGGGATTATCAAAGTTGCGCTGCAGAGATAGACGGATGTACTTGTGGCGCAGATCAAGTACCTTCTGCACATTAGTGTATATAGCGCTAAGCTCAGCAGTGACGCTCGAGTCGTCCATGGCAAAGCCTCCTGCGCCTGAGCCGACGCCTACTCCAGCGCCGGCACCGTGGATTCCTTGTTCGGTGAGCATGGGCTTCTCTTCGTGTGGAAGTCGAGGGTGTTTTGTATGGGCCCTTGCTTGCTGGTCGGCCTGGAGAAGAGGCTCTTGATTGTCGTGGCTGTCCAGCAGATTTGCAGAAGATGTCATGTGCGAACGGGGTTCCTGTGACTGCTCTGTATGTGACAGGCCGATGGGAAGAACAGACCTGTGACCTTGATGCGCCAGACTGACATTGCTTCTCCGCGAGCGAACGCTTTCTGCTCCCCCCAAAGGATCGAAGCCATCCGTGGCACCAAAGTTGGCAGGGAACGTCTTCGCGCGCATGGCCGGGCTGTAGCCATCACCAGCCTGTGACCCGCCGTTCTGAGTCTCCCACTGGTGACGCTGGTAAAACTGCTTTGCCTCGGTGTGGCTCATCTGTTTCTCTGCTGTGTAGTCGTAGAAAGCTGTCCGGCGCTGTTTGTCGCGGGGCAGCATGCCATTGCCATCTTCTTCTACGCTTGTGCCCGTTGATGTCTGCACCGTTGCACCCGTGCCAGGGTCCACATGTGTGCGGCGAGAGCTGGCGGCCTCAGGCTCGGAAAACTCTGGGCTGAGCTCGTCTTCTTCAGAGGAAGGGATGTAATCATCGCGGGCGGGGCCCAGCTCGGGCGAGGCGTCTGCGTCCACAGAGAATGCTCCTGCGACACGGTCAGAATGCAATTGGTACATGGCGGGCAGATTCAGATGTACTACCTTTCAGCATGGTGTTGTGTTAGGCTAAGACGTCGTGGCTGTTGTGCCGCAAACTTCGCAGAAAGATACTTGAGCAACGCGCTTCGGAGCTCGCCGGCGCGTCACCTGGCCCCGTGCCATGGCTGCATGTGGGAGTCATTGCTGGAGCTCGGTCAAGGAGCAATGTGCAGCATGAGGAGATAGTTCAGACCACAGCTGCCAGATGCATGGACAGCTCAGACGCATGCTACTTCGAGGCTCGTCCCTCAGCTTGTGACTTTGGAGTAGCTGTTTCGGCAAGCTAGTCATGAGAGCACCATGTGTATTGCACATGACTCGCCAAATGTGCTGCAAACGTCACGTGCTGGCCGGGCTAGCGCCGCGCGCCCCAAATTTTTGGACTAGACGATCTCGCTATCTTATGGAAATTCGGTAGGCTCTTTTTCACACGACTAAGACTGCTTTCCACACCTCCATCATGTAAGTGCTCCGGTACATGGGCTACTGTGAAAGACATCGCTGATCTGGCAATTGAAGGTTTCTTCTACGCCGTGCCGCCGTTCGTGCCGTCAGCGCAACACCAGCCAAGGCTTTCCTTGCAAAGCCGCGCTCAATTGCCACCTTCACGCCCTCTACTCTTCGCACACACAAGCAGCAATGGTCAGCAGCCTTCCAGCGAAGGTTTGCTAGCGACGATGCGACCAAGAACAATGCGCCAGAGAACTTTGCACAGACTGCCGCAGAGCCGCCCATGGAAGATGGGCTGACGCCCGCGCAACAAGATGCACAGGCGGATCCTACTGATGCTAAAGCCACCATTACTCCTGATACTCTTGGCCAGGTCGAGGATGCCGCAAGGAACGCGGAGAGAAGGCCACGGAGGAGCCGTGAAAACAACACCCCACCGCACAACACCCTCTACATCGGCAACCTGTACTACGAGGTCACCACCGAGCAGTTGCAGAAGGTCTTCTCGCGCTTCGGCGAGGTCGCGAGCGTGAAGATTGTCTACGACAACAGGGGTATGAGCAGAGGGTAAGCTGGATGCGCACCATGTCTGGCGATGACACTCACACTTTGCAGGTTCGGTTATGTCGAGTTCAAGAGCATCGACGACGCTCAGACTGCCATCGACAACCTGGACATGCAGGTCTTCGAGGGCCGCAACCTCGTCGTTCAGTACCACCGCGCCAAAAGCGATAGCGACAGGCCGAAAAGAGAATTTCCACCAGCCAACCTTCCCTCCAAGACTCTTTTCATCGGCAACATGTCCTTTGAGATGTCAGACAAGGATCTGAACGATCTCTTCCGTGACATTCGCAATGTCAATGACGTCCGTGTGGCCATCGACAGGAGGACCGGCCAGCCCAGAGGTTTCGCACACGCCGACTTCTTGGACGTCGCCAGCGCCACCAAGGCCAAGGAGATTCTGAGTGCAAAGACGATCTATGGAAGGGAGCTCCGCGTCGACTTCAGCAGGTCTGCGAACGAGAACCCGCGGGGAAACACGCGCAGAGACTCTGGCACTCGGGAGGAGTAAGGGTTTGGTATGAGAGAAGCAAGGAGCGAGTGGAAGTCACTTGAGACGGACAAGATGGGTTTCGCCGAATGCTGTACGATATACGCCTTTCTCTGGTGACGTGTTGGGATTTGCATGTTTTATAGTAGAGCGTCCAGGCGTTATCATCTCCTCTTCGGCTGTACCGGTTATATCAGGCGTCCCGGGACGGATGAGACGGGGGAAAATGCTGTTGTGTTCAACTTATCCCATATGCGGTCTTTTGCGAGGTGACAAGATTGGATGAAAGCCTGATGCCAGCCGTGATACCTACCCACGTGTCAACGTGCCGTCAGTGGCCCCTGCCCCGGCAGCGGTTCAGCCTCTTGACCTTGGAAAGCAACCCGACCTCGGCTTGGAGGGGCATAGCTCCACTTCCCCAACATTGCTGATCAATAACTCGGAGCCGCCTTGACAGTGCACCAACATACACACACACGTTACGCTTTACCGGTTCTAAATATTGACTGTCCTGCTCCCTCCGCCGCTGTATTGCACTCGACCAGCAAACCAACTGGGCCACAGCGATTCGCCATGTCGTTCCTAGGCGGCGCAGAGTGCTCGACTGGGGCAAATCCGCTCAGTCAATTCACCAAGCATGTGCAAGACGACAAGAGCCTGCAGAGAGACCGCCTGGTCGGGCGAGGGCCAGGCGGCATGCACGAGAGTATGCGCAGCCAGCAGATGGGCGGTGGGTCCGACGGCGTGAGTGTGAAGGCGCTGCAAGTGTGAATTCATGGCGAAGAGCTAACCGACGATGCCAGATGATGAACGAGTTCATGCAGCAGAACGCACAGCTCCCGCAAGGCCCCGGCCCCGCGTCCCCCTTCGCCATGGAGCAGATGCGGCGAGAACTAGAGCGGGCACAGCACAGCGCATCGCCCGCGTGGGCGGCGGAATTCGACCCGGGCATGCAGGCACCGCAGATGGGACCGTCGATGCAGGAGCGGCCGGCAGGCTTCAACCCCGCCGAATTTGCAAAGTTCCAGCAGATGAGCCCCAATGCGCGGACAGCAAGCCCCGCGGCGGCCGAGCAGCCGTCGATGATGGGCTACCAGCGGCCCATGTACGGCATGAACTCGGGCATGGGAATGGGCATGGGCATGGGCATGGGCATGGGTGGCATGGGAATGGGCATGATGCCGCAAAACTACTCGCAGCAGCCCGCGCAGAGCTCGGCCAAGGGCAAGGAGCGCCTGGTCGAGCTCGACGACAAGGACTGGGAGGCGCATTTTGCCGAGCTCGAGCAGACGGACCAGAACCTCGATGCGCTGGACGCCGAGGCGAACAAGCACATTGAAGCGGAGCTGAACGAAATGGACAGGTCAGTAGATGAGTTTGGCGACTTCGAGTCCATCTGGAAGGGCATCCAAGCTGAGACTGAATACGCTAGGCAACTCGCCAACGAGGAGAGCTTTGTCGAGGGACACATGGGCGACTTGGATCAATGGGAAGGCTTCGACGGCCTCAACACACACTCGGTGCGCGACCCGGCCATGGGCGACTACCTGTTCGAGCAAGACAACCTGTTCAGCAACGTCACAAACCCCTTCGACGAGGGCGTCAAGATCATGGAGGAAGGCGGGAACCTGTCGCTGGCCGCCCTGGCGTTCGAGGCAGCCGTGCAAAAAGACCCAAACCACATCGCAGCCTGGACCCGACTGGGCGAGTCGCAGGCACAGAACGAGAAGGAGACGCCTGCAATCCGCGCCCTCGAGCACGCCCTGAAGCAAGACCCCTCGAACCTAGAAGCCCTCATGGGTCTCGCCGTGTCTTACACAAACGAAGGCTACGAGTCCACCGCCTACCGCACCCTTGAGCGCTGGCTTGCCACAAAGTACCCCTCCCTCATCCAGGAGCCTCTCTCGTCCGACGCGGAAATGGGCTTCACAGACCGGCACCTCCTCCACGAGAAAGTCACCAACCTCTTTATTCAAGCCGCACAGCTCTCTCCGTCGGGCGAACAGATGGACCCCGACGTCCAAGTCGGTCTTGGTGTCTTGTTTTATGGTGTAGAGGAATACGACAAGGCAGTCGACTGCTTCGGCGCCGCCCTCGCCTCCACCGAGTCTGGCGTCTCAAATTCTTCGTCGCAAGTTCACCTCCTCTGGAACCGACTCGGCGCTACACTCGCCAACTCCGGACGCAGCGAAGAAGCCATCGACGCATACTCGCGGGCCCTTGCACTACGGCCGAACTTCGTACGCGCGCGCTACAATCTTGGTGTTTCCTGTATCAACATCGGCTGCTTCACGGAAGCAGCGCAACATCTTCTCGGCGCGCTCGCCATGCATAAGGTCGTGGAGAAGGAGGGCAAAGAAAAGGCGAGAGAGGTCGTGGGCGATGGTGTAAGCGATTCGCAACTTGATAACATGATACACCAAAATCAGAGCACGAACCTGTACGACACATTAAGACGGGTGTTCGGACAAATGGGGCGAAGGGACCTGGCGGATATTGTGGGCCCCGGCATGGATGTTGAGCGCTTTCGAGGCGAGTTTGAGTTTTGAATCAGAATCTAGCATGAAAGACATGTGGCGATTTGAGCCTAAAATTAAGGTGTATACATGGGATGATGAAGAAGGCGAACTAGGAGATAGCTGTTGCTTTGGTACAAGGACAGTCGAGACAGTTGATTTTGGACTCGATTGTGTTTGGAAGCTGCACGGTGGTGTTTAGTGTAAATTGTGTATATATTACGACATTAAGAGACACGTATGAAGCCACTGCACTGAGTCACCTACATGTCTGGCGGGCTGACGGTCCTCTCTCTCATTCCTCTAGTCGTATCTTCCGCAATGCCCCATGTCTAAAAGGGCACGGTAGGTACCCTTTCGGATCCATTAGACCTCTGGTAGTACATGACCGCACCAGGTGCTTTTGCGCAGTTGGTGAGATATGTAGGCGCCGCGCTGGTGGGAATGACGTTGCCCTCCTGTGGGCGTCCGTAGACCTGTGACCATGTTGGCTTACTTCCTATCATAATGTTTTGCGGAAGGGGGGGGGGGCGGCAACTTACGTATTCATAGTACCAGATTTCGCTGAGGGCAGTGTATCCGTTATCCAGGCTCCCCTTGCCAGCAGCCGTGGTGTCTAAGCAAGAAGAAGCCACAGTTAGCGAGTATTATCAGGAAGGACATTGAAAACATGTGTCAGTGGGCGGTGATTCTCAGGCAACCTCGGTGTATGCTTGACTGTTCCAGGGAGAGACATCAGACTCACTGTACACAAGTTAGCAAAAGCATTAGAGTATCATCAGTGGCGATTGTTTACCTGTATCTTGGTCCATTACATCCAATGAACGGTACACCGCCGTGTTTTGCGAACAGCACGTCTCGAATAGCAGTATAGGAGTATCCAGTCGCATTGGAAGGCGTTATGCTGGCCTCCTCAAGCCATTTGAATGTCGGAAAGCGCTTGTAGTACTTGATCGTCGTCTCAAAGAAATCCACCACTTCCTCATGCTGACGGTACATGGGACCGTAGCACGGCACATTGAAGGTGGAGAAGCATGTAGCGTGTTTGCTAAACTCGTGGCCCCAGAAGCCCGGATTGTCTTGCTGGAAGGCGATCCAGTAATTATTCATGTAGTCGAGTAGGTCGTAGCGGCCAAATGGCTCAAGGAAAGTGCCAATATTGGAGCCGTTGTAAGGCGCGACAAAAGTACCATTGGGCAGACCGTTGGTGGTATTCGGGGACGGGATGGGGTCATATTGCCGGTTCAAATCGCAATATTGTGTGTAAGAGCCATTGCAAAAATCGGGCCAGCTGAATTTGGGTCAATGATTGCAGGTGTGATGATGAGGGAAGACATACAGGCCGTGAAGGGTGAAGGTGTCCTTGGGGAGCAACTGGCCGGATCCTCCTGAGTTGGTGTTCTACCGTAATTAGCAATTGGCTCACATGTACATGGCCATCAGATCCAAGGTCACTGCACCCAGCACTTACCCAGAATTGTGTAGAGAGTACAAGACCACCAAAGGTTTCAACGCAGCAGGAGTCAACTTTTGACGGATCCGAAGAAGGGCATGACAACAGGGGCTGTTGAAGCTGACAAGTGTGGTTAAGGTTGCTCTGGCCAGGATACAGCTGCGCAGAAGTGCTGCGGGCCAGTAGAGCCACGGCGCCCACTATGGGAAAAGAGGCATGCATTGTTTGATCGACAATTTTTGACAAGGGAAAAGTGTGGTATCTGACGACTACCCTGGGACGTGGAAGCCTCTGACCTATAAATGTTGACTACCTTTTCTACATCTTGTCCAGCCAGGCCGAAGGTCTTTGCTAGTTTAGGCAGGTGAGCAGCCCAGATCCTGGCGCGCGGCGATGCGCGAGGCAGTACCTGCAGTAAGCTAGAGTCGACGGGTGTAGGCATGTTGTCACGTGTGTTTGCCATTGGTTGATAATATTTGCAGGGAGCAAGACTACGCAGGCGGCGTCTTTGATTACACGGATACCCCGAGGGCATGATGAAGGCACGGGAGGTGAGTGGCCGTTTGTGGGCAAGCTTCAGCCACGCTGCGAACCTGCTGCCAGGCTGCATGTTGTTTGAAAAGAAGCGCTCGTTCCTTCGACACACGGGCAGGTTGAGTGGTGTTCTGGTCAGCCATTGTCTGCAAACGGAGCGCCGGCCAGACTTGTTCGCCGCTCTCCATTACCAAGGGCCCCGCTATCTCCGGCCTCCTCTCCACAACACCACCACACGCGACAGACACGATCATAAAGGATGGCATCAGGCATTCTGGTCCGCCAGCCTTTTTTAGGCGTTTTACCTCACGCACAATGTCAACGACAACTTCCGTGAACCCATTGCCACTGCGCCAGCCTGCTGGCTACACAACAGCTCACCACAATGGTGGCTCAGGCTTCAAGAACCCGTGGCCTTCATACCAGGCGTCTTCTGTGTCAACACTGCTCAAAGCACGTTGGAGCACACCCAAGAACTTTGTGCCAGTTCCTGCAGACCGTCTTGGCTTGGTAGAGGTTCGAACTCCCGACTTCGCTGCACAAGCGGACGGTCTGAAGGCGACGTGGTTTGGACATGCTAGCTTTTTGGTTGAAACAAGCAGGCAGAAGGGGCCGAGTCGGGGAATGAGGATACTGTTGGATCCCGTGTGGAGCAGCAGAGTTGGCCCATACGGCATGGTTGGGCCAGTCCGCTTCACGCCGCCGCCCTGCACACTCGACGAGCTGCCCGAAGTTGACGCCGTCTGTATCAGCCACGACCACTACGATCATCTCGATTCCGACACGCTTGGCAAACTGAATGCAAGGAACAAGCTGTTGCGCTACTTCTGCGCATTGGGCGTGAAGGCGGTGCTCACTGGCTTAAGAATCGGCATCAGAGACGAGCAGGTGACGGAGATGGATTGGTGGGATGGCATAACTCTAAAAGACGAGCATGTGGGGAGCGTAGAGCTGATCTGCACGCCCGCGCAGCATCGCTCTGGTCGCGCGCCATGGAATTTCGACGGTACACTGTGGTGTAGCTGGGCGATCAAGGAGCCTGGCGAATGCGGAAAAAGGCTGTTCTTCGCAGGCGACACGGGATATTGTCACGTCAACTCTGATGCACAATTCTCGCATCACGACGCACCCCACCCACCGTGCCCCGCATTCAAAGAGGTTGGCGAGCTGCATGGGCCGTTTGATCTCGCACTGTTGCCTGCAGGCTGCTTCAAGCCGCGCTCCATCTTATCCGGGCAGCACTCCAGCCCGGAAGATTCTTTGGCAATACACAGGGACGTGAGGAGTAAGAAGAGCATCGCCATGCACTATGGGACGTTCCGAGGGGCCTACAGCGCACAGTATGAGCCCGTCACCGAGCCCGTGGAGCGCTGGAGAAATGGTGCCGAGGCTGAAGGACTAACGTGGGACGACGAAGTAGGGCTTTGCGACATTGGAGAGACTGTAGTGGTGTAGTTATGATGACTACTGTCTCCTCTTTATTCTGCAGTTGTTTTGATCTTTAGACTATTGTAGCACACGTGTAGCTCGAATGCATCGCGAGGGCTGACATGTGATGGAGAAATGGACAAGTAAGCTTTCTGCACCAAACCGTTAGCGCAATGTCAGAGCTTGAGCTGTGAACAATTTCTAGACTGGTCGCAGCTCCCCCACGCAACACGTCGAGGCACGCACAACCACCACGACGCACCCTGCAGCCATGACAAAACGAAAGCGCGCAGACGGCGCAGAAGAGCCCGTCGATGCTGGCCTGGAGGACGCACCACTGGCGCCGCCTCTGCGCGACGAGGGAGCCGCCAAAGATGCGACGGCTGCTGCGAACGACGAGGAGGGCTGGACGGTAGTCGGCCCCAAGAGGAGAAAGAAGGAGGGCAGCTCCAACCACAACCACAACCACAACCACGAAAGCAGCCGTAGCGATGCACACCGACCCGGCGCCGGCGACAAGGCGTCCAAGAGCAGAGAAGAGAGGCGCAAGGAACGCAAGCTCGACCGGCACTATCCCGCGATTGAGCACTCCCACCATGCCCGCCTCCAGTCGCACGTCAAGATGGCAGATCTCCAGTCGCTCGCGCTCTACCTGCTGGCCGACGGCAACGCACCGCAGTGGGTCTCGGTGCGCAGCCGCCAGAGCATCCAGAAGGTCGTCATGCTGATGGTCCCCGGCCTGGAGCTGGGCATGTTCAACGGCAATGTCACACTTGACGCTGACACTGACGCCGACGCCGCCTCATCATCCGAAGCGCCCAGTTCTGGAGAGCCAGCGGACGCCATATCTGCCACCACCACCACCACCACCACCGCCGCCGCTGAAGGTGGTGCTGAGTCCAAGCGGGTGCGCATCTCGCCCGACGACTTCTATCCAGCGACCCTCACCCCGAGTCGCTTGCCCGCCGCCATGCTGCCTCTTGCCGACATGTTTGACCATGTGTGGCCCATCAAGGCACCCGGGGAGCATCGTTCCGGCCAGTACATCAGACTGCATTCGCCCATCCACACCATGCTCACCTCGCAGATTCCGAAGACGCACGATGAGAAGCAGATGAAGAAAAAGGGAAACCATAAAGGCCCCACTCCGCAGAACTCCAAACACTGGGACAACAAGCGCACGCGTGTCACCGAGTACATTGCGACTCTTGCTGAGCAGCAAGAGAACGAATACGTACCGCATCCGGCCATGTTCACTACGCCTGAATCGAGAGAGGCGGCCATACAGAGGAGGAATGAGGCCAAGCAGAGTGCCGATGATGGCTGGATCGACACCTTCGTTGACAGTCTTGAAGACGGACAGGTCCCAGAGGCTGAAATCGAGCAGGGCAGCGTGACAGCGGGCAGGAACGTCATCTCGGTCGATTGTGAAATGTGCAAGGCCGAGAACGATCAACACGTACTTACACGGGTAAGTCTGCTTGGATGGGACGGTGAGGTGGTCATGGATCGGCTGGTTAAACCTGATGTCGCCATCAAGGACTACCTGACGCAGTACTCGGGCATCACAGCCGCCATGCTTGAGCATGTCACGACCACACTGTCGGACATCCAAAAGGAGTTATTGAGGCTCGTCACACCGCGCACGATTCTCGTGGGACACTCGCTAAACTCCGACCTGAACGCTCTCAAGCTGACCCATCCGTTCTTGGTTGACACTGGCATCCTCTTCCCACATCCTCGTGGACCGCCCTATAAACAGTCCCTGAAATGGCTGGCGCAGAAGTACCTTCATCGCGAGGTTCAGAAAGGGAGCAGAGGCCACGATAGCGTCGAGGATGCTCGTACCGCCCTTGACCTTGTCAAACAGAAATGCGAGAAAGGTCCCTCATGGGGGACAGGTGACACGAATGCCGAATCTATATTCAAACGAATAGGGCGCACATTAAGACCCAAGACCAATAGGGAGTATCGCGCTGGCGCCGTCATCGATTGGGGCGAGCCTAATCGAGGACATGGCAACCAAGCCAGTGTGTCTATCGGCTGCAAGTCTGACGACGAGGTCGTAGATGCCATTGACACTGTATTGAAAGGTCTTGCAGTCGGCAAGGATGGTACTACTGTCAAAGTCGACTTCGTCTGGGCCCGATTGCGCGAACTTGAGCTTGCCCGCGGCTGGTGGGACGATGCAAAGACCGCCGACGTCGAAACCATGCGCCAAACCGCGATGCAGCGCATTGGGTTGTCAAGAGAGGATACAGATGTTGACGCGGAGCTGAAAGGTCCCGAGCTCGGTGATGCCGTTTCTAGGACCGTCAAACAGATTGCACGGGTGTACGAATCATTGCCTCGCTGTACAGCCCTTATAGTATATAGTGGCACAGGCGATCCTCGAGAGATCCGTCGCTTACAAGCCATGCAGCAGCAGTATCGGCGCGAGTACCAAACGAAGAATTGGGACAATTTGAGCGTCAAGTGGACCGACACGGAGATTCAAGCGCTGAGTAAAGCTTGCCAGGCAGCGAGGAATGGTGTTGGGTTTATTACGGTGAGATGAGAGTTCAGAAAATTATTTGTGTAAGGCTGTGCAACTGGTGGAGGTCGGACATTGTGCTAAGCGTGCCGACGTTGCACTGATGGACAAATCCGGCTATTTCGGCCGGAGCATGATTCCAATGCACGGCTACTGTCTGAAAGGCTTAAGCGCATGGTCGCAGGGAACTAGGAGTAGAGGCTGAAAACTCGACAGGCACTCGTCATGCGAAGCGCGTCGGCTCGTCGCACCATGAGCTTTCAGCAGAGTACAATCCCAATGGCACGGCGGAAGTAGAAATGGCTCATGTGCGAGCCCTCATTGCGACAATCCCTTGCAGACCAACCCATGTCGCACCTCACTGCGCCGCTTCGGTAGGACAGCAAATGCAATGAGTCAATGTGCATATCTGAGACATGCAGCGTTAATGCTCGTCGATCATTAATCAGTATTACGAATATGATCGGCCCGCTTTAGCGCTCACTAGTTTTGCGGTCATGTATATGATTCAACCATGCTGCGTAGTAGTCCAACTCTATATGTTATAGCCCGGCGACGACATGGCTCTGCCTGTTTGTCGCTGAACGATGACAAGGTGCATGTCTATTCTAGAACGATCTTATCATCATGTGTGCTAGCGCGTTGCACTTGCGACAAAACGGGCCTGGGGCATCACTTAGGCGCTGAGTCTGAGTGCTAATTAAGGTTCTGCTAATTAAAAAAAGTCATTTATTGCGCGTGAGCGATCCTATCTTATTACTTTCTTCCTTCGCCGCTTAACTGAAACTATGCCTTGGCACACCTTTACTGCCGAAATCTAGTGATTCCAAGACGCGGTTTCATTTGTCTCTACCGCGCATTGTCAGTGACAACCTTCTGGACAAGCGCCTTCGTACTGCAGAATAGCCTGAAACGAACGTGGAAGGCGCACATTCACCTCGCGCAGCGCCACTTTTCAGTCGATGAGTTCTGACAACCTCACTTCAACTGACGACGCTCCAGCAACCGTTGAGAAGGGTTTCGTGCACTAGTGCTAGGCCATACGCGCTACCAAAACCTCACGCACATGGCGGGCACGAGACGGCAATCCCGTGCTGGTGACACAGCCGATACTAATCGACAACAGCACCTCGCTTCTCATGCGACATCACTTGTCAACGAGACCGTGGCAGTTGCTCAAGTACCAGGAGCAACAATGCGGGTGGTCGAAAGCGCCGAGAGAGAGGCTTCCTCGCGTCCTGGCACGCCTATTAACCGATCGACAAAGGGCTTTTGCAAAAATTGTGGAACTAATATCGGCGAGTACTACAACTCATGGCACAAGGTCACAAAGTCCTACTACGCGCCAGCGTTGCTTTCGTCATACCGAAGTCTCCTGAAAAGGAGCGGTAGGCAGAAAGCGGCCTCGAGAGGCACAGCAATTGAAGGCTGGTAAGCACAATTTCGATCCCTCGCATAAGATTGTTTTTCTCTCCGCGTCTCCGCGTTCGTCACACAGCCCATTCGTCCAGCCGTATGATCCCAGTCAAGCAAAAACTCAATAATACACTAGTACTACTGGGATCAGCTTAAACTTTTTTATTTAGGCGCGCCGATATTCCTCACTATATGGACCATGGTCATCATTTATCAAAACCTTGACATCCGCCATGCCGCTGACAGTTTGGCCATAGTACCATTCAACCCTTGGCGTGCCCTTTATCCATCGCCTCATCAGAATCCAGTGCTATCTGCACAGAATCACCCATTGGCTTTACTGTCATTGATGCTCCTGCGGGTAAAAAGAACCTCCGGTCAGTACTCACATGTTCCTTGTGCGTTGCTTGCTACATCGGTCTTTCGCCAGACAAGCTTGCAGCACGTCCCTGTCGCAGCTCACGCCTTCATGCGTAGTTTTCGGGAACTGGGATGCTGCATGCTTATCGCATACTGCTCGTGATTAATGCGCTTACATGCCTAATATGGCCTTCCCCACTACCACTCACTTCTTCCGCTAATCTCTTTTCCGTTCTTATGCAGAAATCGGGATTTTTTCAAATTAGGACGCATCGAATTGCGATGCGAAGCGTCGCCGCACAAGAGCGTTATTGTGGAGCCGCAAGAAGACATCGCACCCGACCTATTCATCGCGGATGATTCGAATAGCCCTTCGCCTGCTCCCGACTCAGCTTCAACTGCAGATGCCATGGACATCGATTCGAGGCCATCATCTACGCAACACGCGGGACCTCACCATTTGCATTCAGGACAACGACATGAACGCCACCATCAACCATTCCAACAACCACTACAGCAAATTGAAGCCAGCAGGCAATCGTTACCTCCGCCTTCAGCAATGCGTTCTCCTACCACGCTTGCGCCATTACACACAGTTCCATCAAAGTTGCTGAACAACCCTTTGCCATCAGTCTCGCCTGCAGTGAGGCCTCACGAAGTATCCTACATTGCTCACGCATCCCCAAGAGAATCAAGTATTGCTTCGACGGGCCGAAGAGACTACAGCAATGGAAGCACATATCCTCGCTCACTAGGAGAAGTATCATTAGACGCCATCGAGCGTTTACAGACACAGATCTCTCAGAATAGTGGAGCGCTTGCAGCACACACACGGGATATCAGAAGAGGTGAAGAGTCCTTTCAGGCGCTTGAAGCGACTCTTCGCCAAGAATTCGCCGCACAAGTGCAACATCAGGCTGCGGACATTCAGCGTGTGGACGAGGCCGTTGCTAGATTACATTTAGAGATGCAAGGCATGCGTCAGGCGCTGGAAAATGTTAGTCACGAAATCGCGATCAATCGAGGAGCTGATACATCAGCCGGTCAGACTTCACGTGTTCCAAACGCCGCTCTCGAATTGATGGCTCAGCAGGTTGCTGTAATGTCACACAAGACGAGCGAACTTGACAATCTTAGAGTCACCGTTGAGATTATGAAGGAGAAGATCTATTCGCTAGAGCAGGGAGCACAACCCACCAAAGCAGCACCCGCCTTACAAGGAACACCGCACGTCTTCCAGCCGTCACATGGCCCAGCTTCGTCGCAAACTCGCAACGCAACCCCTGCCCGTGCTACACCTGCAGTAGTTCCTAGAGCTAGATCACCGGTACAGACGCCTACAAACCCCCCAACATACCAATCATTCGACACGGTCTCATCGTCGACTCTGCTAGGAGTCATCGAGAGGGACGAGTGTGTGCCAGGCCGGAGCGCTGGATGGGCAAGCATCAATGCGGGGACCAAACGCACGCATATGGCTGGCGTGGAAACGGCACGTGAAGCTACTGCGCATGTGCCAGGATCTCCTAAGCGCCAGAAAATGGCTGCCACTGATCCTCAAGCCAGTTCCGCCCCTTCTGAGACTTTCACGACAAGACATTCCTATGCGAGCAGAAATTCCGATGTATCAAATCCGAGACTTGCAGTGCCTCCGCCTACCCTTCCTTCTCAGCACTCGATACCAGAATCCAGTCTAGCATCCCAAACTCAACATTCCACATATGTACCTTTTACCACACAGGACGGACCTTCGGATGACAGTTGGCGGCCGGAATCTCAACGCATCATCGAGCATCGCCCGCGCGGTAGAGGTCGAGGTGGGGGTCCTGGTAGCCGTGGAGGGCGTGTTAGGAAGAGCATGCCTGCACAAGTCCACCAGCTTGGATCACCTGAGTGGGAGCGAGACGATTGGCAGGGTATTTCAGAGTCGCAAGCTGGCCCAGAAGGCTACTACAACCATGTCGCACGTTCTGGTCGCGGTATAGCTCGCCGTGGTAGTGGGGGCGGTGGGCGAGGAGGCTACGCCCAGAGCGAGCGCGCTGCAAGTTTAGGTTCGCAGGGCATGTCGTCGCCTGGATTCAACATGGGATCTCCCAACGACCCATATGCCCACACGAAGAAGACCAGGACAAAGCCTATTCGTAACGCAGATGGCGTTCTAATCAGGAAAGATGGACGCCCGGATATGCGTTCGCAATCTTCAGCTGCCAATCTTCGAAAGGTACACGCACGCAAAGAGGGCGAGCTTTCTACACAAGGGTCACCCACCGGTTTCACTCGGGATGCATCTCCAAGTGTGCAGCTGAAGCATAGTGCTATCATGGGCAAGATGTTTCCCACTGGTCTCGACGAGTCACGCCGACAAAATGATTATGCTCATCAAGTGTTCGAGGAAGATCGCGACCACACAGCTCATCCTCGGAATCGGAATCACCAGAGTACACAGAATAAGTCTGCAATCAGGATCAAGAAAGAAGACTTCGAGCAACGTAGGGGCTCGAACACTGGAGGTGCACACGATGGGAATGTGGATATGGATAAGGACCAGGATGAAGAAGGGGACCATGAGCAGGGGCCTAGTCGGCACAGTGAGCATGCTCATGATGCACACCCAGAAGATCGAGCGGTCGAGGATAGAGCAGAGCCCATGGTGCCGGAAACGCAAGTTGCGGAGATGGAGAGCGAAGCGACGCTTCCTGCTTCAGCAAGTACGCTGCAGTAAAGGTCATGTATTTCTAGTCAATTTCTTGCCATATTTATAGCGTTATAATACATACTCAAAGACAGTCTTAAGCACCCATCACGCGCAATTCAGTCCTTCCTGTTCAACTTCGTAGCTGTACTTGCACTTTGCAATGTACCAAAAGACTACTAAGTCTGTTCAAGCTCTTAGAATAGGTGACAACTGGCTGCTGCTCTCTAATAGTAGGATGACTCCAAACAGATTGAACAGAGAGTCTGATGAATCATTGCAGCACCTAGGATACATCATGTCTGCCATTTAGCTGCCCATCCATGGAGTTTGTTGAATCGGCCTGGTCAATCAACATTTCGGATTGCGGGACAGCCTATAAGTAAGGTCTGGTACAATAATTGTGTCAAGGCTTTACATACAATCAGTTCCCGGAAGCCCATAGATTTCCATCGTTGCCTCTGACACGCGCAGCACACAATATGCGTGTGGTGATAGCTAGTATTCATTGTAGAACGTATGTACTTCGCAGCCTCCAGAGCACAATGCCCTTAGTAGCGGAATTCATTCATTGCCCAGTGCGCATATTGTGGCAGGCCGAGGTTACGTACTAACTTATAGGTTGTCACTTACGTCGGAAAAGAGCGGGGTGCGACAGTAAGCAGCCTGTGCTATAATCTAAAGTTGTACACAGGGCCTTGCCGTTGTAATCAAAACCCAGCGATACTGTGTAGAGCTTCGGCATATTAAAAGCCCCTGTTCACTCTCCTTCGTAGTTAATGACTGGAGCTAGGTCTGATCCTGGACGCGCAGGCAATTAATCGAGCCTTTTTGAATTAAAACCCAACCAGGACGCTAAAAATTGCACAGGGTCAATACCCACCTAGCGGTAGTTTTTCGATCCTATTAGCAAAAAGCCTCAATACGCGCGCGACGCAGTAAGATGCGACAATTCGGGAACGTGAGGATGCACGGATGACGTGGGGCACTTTTGGCCATGCAGCATTAATTTACTCCGCCTCGACGCAGAGCCGTGCCCGCATGAAGAGTCGGAGGATCGCCGACAGCTCGGTTCCATTTCCCGCTTCTACAACTCGCAGACATCTGGAGCTGTACGAATGAACGAGAGGATCGTCCGTGCGAGATTCTGAACCTGTGTGACCCCTCGTAATTTTCTAGGTTGTTTGCGAGAAGGGTGTTTGCCCAAAGCTAGCACTGTGTGCACGCCGCTCTGACATCAGTTCAGATGGCCAACGACCGCAATGTGTTCAAATTGCGCACAGCTAGCAATTCCTCTCAGTTGAAATCTGTAGCGGCAAGCGCAGTAAATTCAGCCACGAGTCCTACGCCACAGCCGGACGCCAATGCCATTGGATCATGGCTATGCGATGAAGGTATTTACCTAACAATTCATACCCTGCGATTCGGTCGCTCAAGTACAACATAGGGCCATATCGAGATTATATCGAAGCGCTCAGCGGCTCCAATCCAGGCTTGAAGAGGGCAGATCCAAATAACAAGGAGGGCCCGCTCAAAAGAGGAAACGCGGGTGTTGTACTGCTTGATAGTCCTGCGACAGGGCAGCCTGACTATGCGGACCCTGTTCACTTCGCCAATTCCACCAAGCTTCGCGAACATCTTGAAAGCTCGCCTCGCGATGGACGCCGGCGTATCTACATCGTGGAGGGCTTGGCGCCAGACTATACAGCAACAATTGGTGGGCATTTCTTTATGGATCCAACTTTCTTCCAGCGCCAGGAGAGGACTTGCGTATGGAGTAACGATTTCACGCCCGTGAGCGACGCTCTTCCACAGCCGAGTCTGCTAAACCCAGATAAGAGCTTCCATCTACAGTACTGCGAGCTTCGCCAGTTCAATAAAGCGCTTGAGAACCGTTATTACTTTTGCCAAAGGACAAGACGGCATGTGGGGATGACGGCGCCAAGATACAAGTGAGTCACTGCGTAGTGTAGATCATTTTATGAGACATGACTGACTTGGTACCTCGTGATTTGATAGGGAGGAAAGTACAGTGGGAATTCTGAGGAGGAAGATCAGCTGGTGGTGTAGGGAGACTGCAAACGGGGGTTGGGATGGTAAAGTTGAATAATCTTCTTTCTAGTTTATGCTAATTATACTGAAGCTGTCATTCTTTGCGACCCTCAGCTAACAGACCTCTCCCCTGATCCTAAGGAAATTATCGAAGGCGAGCTTAGAGCCATAGCGAATGTTGGAATCAACTTGAAGAATAAGCCTTTCCAAGACGGGTATCAGGATTTCCTGCCGCCGAGAATCTTCGACTCTCAACCATCTCCAGATGATCTGCTAGCTTTGTCGAAGAGCCCTAACCCTCACGCTTCCATGCTCAAGGACCTCGTTTATTTCTACACACACCATGCTGGGTTACTCACACCAGAAGAATGGACAAGTCCACAAAAGTCTGTAGTCTTCCTGAAGAAGATTGTAGCAGCACACTATCTGCAGTTGGTGGATTATATAAAAGTCATGCTGCCGTCGCTTGAACTGCGCCTGACAACCGCGTGGGTCGAAGAGCAAGACCAGTGGAAAAGCCTACAGACTATTTCTCGCCGCTGTGGAAATTATCGTGACGATATTGAAGACACTCTGCTGAACTTGGGCTATCCGCTCGATGGAAAGCTCGACGAGTCATCGAAGCTGCGTTCGACTGATTGGAAGGACTGTGAGAAGGATCTGCAATACGCCTACTTCCGTCTAAAGATTCTCAAAGAGCGGGCAGACAACCTCACGACCTCTATGACTGGCCTGGCTTCTATTGCTGGTAATCGTCAGAACTTGGAGGAGGCAAAGCGTGTGAAGCGGCTCAACCTGCTTGCACTGCTGTTCATTCCGCTGGCCTACACCAGCTCTTTGTTCAGCATGCAAGACAGCTACGCGCCCAATCAGCAAAATTTTTGGATATATTGGGTATCAGCAATCGGTGCGGTGGCTTTCACTTCATTTGTTACATTCATTCTCGATCGCGCACTGGACGATGAGGCGAATTGGACGTTGGCGCCAGTGAAATATTTGAAATTCTGGAACTTGAAGCTATGGAGGATTGCTGGTAGACACCCAGGGCCTGTGAAAAGAAAGGCTACAGGACTTTATGATCACGTCAGACGATAGACAATCAAATCAAAAATTTCTTGAAGCCTCGTTACCGAAGATTGAACGAGTTCATTTGTCTTATTGTCCCTCGCGCATACCATTCATCATCCATCGACTGACTCGATCATACATAGTCCGGACCTAGTACAGCCTCTTCAAATGTGATGATGGAGAAGCCTCACAATGCAAGCCATCTTATTGAACCCTACATGACATTTCGGAAAACAGCCAAGGGGTGAGACAAGATGCTACCACAGCTAGGCCCATTTACTATGCCAGCATGTCAAACGCACGACACAAACGAGTCTGCCTCAGATCTGGGTTCGCCGGCTGAATATGGTTCTTCTCGAATCTACTAAGTATATCGTCTTGATGGACTAGAGTGCAGGTATAAGTGGCCCGAGAGCTAGCGGATTCTAATTAGCCTTATTCCAGATTAATTGCACACTTCGAAGAAGTCGTTATGAAAGCTTACTTCCATAATACGACATGGGCTGCCGATACATTCACTTGAATACTGGCAGCATTTACAATGCAACTGCATGTCTTTCTACCTCTTGCTGTTCTCGCGTCTGCAGTGACCCTTCCATCATTGTCTGGGCAGCCCCTCATCTCCAGGCCTGATCCCTCAGTCCATTTGGCCCATGTACCACTACCACCAGCATTACACAGGCCAGCAATTCCGCTAATTTCGCGGCCTGTGCCGCCCAGAAATGTTACCAATATCAGATGCCCCATTATCTTCGATGGTCGCGTACCCAAAAACCTTACTCTCACGTCCTTTGACTCCGCCTCCACATCGCCTTACAGTCCCTCTTTCGTGAAAGGCGAAAACACCACATGGGCCTCGATTCTGCTGCTCCCTCGCATAGCGTCGTCTCGATTCGATGAGATTGCACTCCACAAACCGCTTGAGGTTACCATCGATAAGCGCTCCATATTTCGCGCAGGCGAGAAATTACAACTGGGCTTTCGTCGGGCAGGCCTACTCCTCAAAGACGATACCAATGACCCCGGTACCGACGCTGCGGACGCAGGTGTCGTGACGTTCCATTGGAGTGTCAAGCAAGATGCGGCCAGACCTCTGAACTTGACGCACGAATACATGAATGTGTGGCACGAGCAAGCAGACTACAAACAAAATCAGTTCACATTTGTTGGCGGGATAGTGCTACCAGGTGACGGTGGATTAGATCAAAGGGGAGACAAATGGAGGGTACAGAACGCGAAAAGTGAATTCGTGTTTGAAGTGTCGATTGAGTACAATAAATGGCAGAACTTTGGAGTTCAGTTGGACTATGTTAACAAGTGAGTCGCGCGATTGCCATGCGATTGAAGCTAATGAGAAATAGTACGATCAAAGTATTTTACTCTGTGGGGATGTCGCCATTGAAGGTAGTCACTCATGCATTGCCAAACGAAAACGGAGGCGGAGGACAACTACAGATTGGCATCGCCAAAAAACCGACAGAGACGCAGACGGTGGTATTTGATGGGTACCAGGAATTCATACCACTGCGGGGCGAAGGACAAATATATGGCGGTATTTTTGTCGAAAAGAGCGACGGAGGATGTACAAGCCTCTGACTGTTGACTGAACTGGAGTTGTGAGGTTGTGCAAAAGTGATATCACATGATCAAGAGAATTGAGGGTAGATGTAAAGAACAAAGCTCGAACTGGTTGCCTCAATGGACCATGCTCTTGCCTATCTCAGACTCCCAATTATTGGCTCGTTCAAACCCGTTCGAGTGCGTTTGATAGTCCATCATAGCCTGCATCACTTCATCGCGGCTAGTGACGACGAATGGTCCGTACTGAACGATGGGCTGGTCGAGCGGCAATCCTGCAACCAGGATGAACCGTGACTCTTGGTCGGCGGCCTCTTCCACTGAGGCCTCAATACTGTCTCCATCCTTTTCAAACACGACATTGTGGTACTGCTCAATTGGGCGCGACTCGCTGCCGGTCGAGAAGATGGTGGTGCCATTGAGGAGATATGCAAATGCATTCCATCCTTTGGGAAGCGACTGTTTGACCTTGCCGCCGGGCTGAACGGTGAAGTCGAGCAGCCAGACCGGGGTGTATGCCAGCTCCTTCAAGCTCTCGGTGCCATATGCTTTACCGCTGATGATCTTGACATGGACCTTGCCGTCGTCTGATTTTGCTTCTGGAATCTCTTTGGATCTCAAGTCGCGGTATCGGGGTTCGCACGATTTGAGTTCCTTGGGCAAGTCAACCCACAGCTGCATGCCCACGTTGGCTGAGCCGTCTTCGTTTTGCCTGGGCATTTCTGCGTGGACTATGCCGCGGCCTGCCGTCATAAATTGCAGGTCACCTGCTTCGATTGTGCCTTTGTTGCCGGCAAAGTCCTCATGGTCCACGGCACCTGAGAGAAGGTACGTAATGGTTTCTTGGCCGCGGTGTGGATCTGGGTTGTGTTAGCACGACGCGGGGCGGAAGGAAATCGAAGTACTAGTACTTACGGTCTGGGAAGCCAGCACCCGGGGGAATGGCAAAGTGGTCGAGCATAAGGAATGGACTGAAATTGCGCAGCTTGGGCGTCCCTACACTCCTCCTCACGCGAGCGCCGGCGCCCTCGGACTGCTCGACAGCAAGAAATGACTTTGCGATCTTTCGTGGCGCTTCCGTCGTAAGAGGCTCGTCAGGGATAACAGGCAACCCCTGGAACATGGTGGACGCCTTGGACATGCCGCGTGTGCTGTTGAAGACGGTGCTCGTGATAGGCGTGATGTGCTTGGACAGACTCGTGATTCTGCCAAGCATGTGCTCGTTGTAGTAGATTCCGATGGCAAGTGCGACGATGGCAACAAAAATGGATGGCAGTGTCTTCATGAATAACGTGGCGCAGCTTTATACTCTTCGCTGCCCAGGACACGAGAATGTTCTACAAAGTCTTGAGATGGGGTTACGAAGACAGACATGGCGACGCCTAGTGGGTTGCTAAGTGGTTGCGGATGGGCTGCCTCTGCTTTGTCGAGAATGACCAAGCAGCACTGCCGCACAAGCCCCGAAAAGCCCCCACATGGAACTGCCATGACGCTCATCCTAATCAGTCCATTGCACGTTCCCCACGCAACGAGACAGCGGCTTCCATTCCGCCTTAACAAAGTGCTCTGCAATTGTCATGTTTTGCGGCTTCAATAATAGCCGAGCATCACATCATTTAATGGCGCCTCGCATATCCATGCCCTGTTACAAAAACCTCATGTGAGCCGCACATTGCCACTTCGGACGGCTGAAGAACTTTCTTGGGCTGGTTGCGCGATATATTATAAAAAGGTTATCATGGCCCTCATACATACACTAGACGCCCAAGAACGGATTTGACGATACCGGTACGTTCCTACGCCACCACAACTCCTCCGCCCCCCATCCGAGGTGTACCTCCAGCCTTCGCCTTCGCTTCAGCATCCTTCTTGAATCGCTCTGCTCTTCCATAACTATCTGAATACCCGTTCTTGATCGCTTGTTCGACTGAAATTGGTGGCCATTTCGGCTCTTCGCCTTCTTTGACGCAATTTGGCAGACACTTGACGACAAAGTCCGGGTTTCCGCTGAAGAAAATTGGAATCGAGTATCGTTCTGCGCCAGACACATTGATGACGCGATGTAGGTTTGAGATGTATCTGTCGTTGGACCATCGCATCATGAGGTTGCCCAGATTAACGACAAAGGCCCCGGGGGTGGGGGTAACATCAAGCCATTCCTTGGTCGAGTGATCATAGACCTGTAGGCCAGCGACTTTGTCTTGCAGAAGTAGTGTAATACATCCAAAGTCTGTGTGTGCGCCAATACCTCGCGTGAGCTTCGCGGGGCTGTCTGGTGGTTGAGAAGGGTAGTGTAGTAATCTCATTGTCGCGACGGCGTCTTTGGCAAAGTCATCAAACCAGCATTCCTCTAGATCGAGTGTAAGAGCGAGGACTTTGAGAATGTCTTTGGCCAGGCTGACAACTTGGCTGTAATAGTCAAGAGCAGTGGCTTTGAAGTCTGCCACGTTAGGCAAGACAAGTTCTGATGGCCACATGTTCGGTCCGGAGTTCAGCTTCTTGTGAACAAAATACGGGTGCTCTTTTGAGATTTCGTCGCCGATGTAGAAGCCTTCCTTTAATTCCGGCAATGTTCCCTCTTCTAGAATTTGCGACTCCATCAATTCGTATCCTCGGTTCCATGTATTTGTGGTGTCTGTACATCAGTTAGACACGTTTCCTGCAGTATCTGAGGTTATGTCACCTTTATTCACTTCATTCTTCTGCTCCAACGAAAGATCGAAAAACTTCCTATTCCAGTCCATGATCTTGTTCTGAAGCTCGAGTGGCACATTGTGTCCAGTGATTTGGAAGAAGCCATTGTGTAAACAGCACTTTCGCACTTCTTCAACTAGTTCTTTTCTAGCTGACGCATCGCTTTGGTAGAACCCTGTCTTACATCAGTACTTTGAGTAGTGTTGGTGTTTGTGATGCACGTGCGCGAGAAGTCGAGAATTGGGGGAGCGTCTCCTGCGCCCGGCATAATGGATTCTTTGATTCTCCTTGAGAAAACGATAGCTACGTCTTTGATAGAGACAGGTCTTCGTGATAGTAGTGTGTTTCCTACCTAGAAAGTAATCAAGCGGAGGGGCCTCACCCGGTCGCGGTCCCAGGTTCTATTAATCTTCAAATTCTTTGCCTCGAAGCGTTCTTAGGCTCCTGTAATCGAAGCTACCCCTCACGCATAACGTATGTCGCTATCGATAGTGTAGTTCGGACGCATAGATGGCGGTAGTGGGGTGTCTTTCGCAAGATACCCCCACTCTTAACCTATACTCCCAAGGTCTCTCTACCGTAGCGCTCGAGTAGAGGTTGCTAATTGCAGAGCGACGAGGAATAAGAAATATTATTAGCTTTAAACTATGCAACTTAAATTAAGAGCTAGTATACTTACTTATCTTACTAACGTAAATAGTAACTAAGTTGCGTAAGTAACTAAACTGCGTATCTTTTTATGCTATATATCTTTGTACTATTATAACTTAATACTATACTAAGTAATAAAAGTATATAATAGCTTAAATTAATTAATTAATTTAGCTATATCTTTCTTATAGATATATTTATTATATCTTACTTTATTATATATCTTATAGCAATAAATACTCTTACTACTACTATCTACTTATATTATTTTTTTATATCTTTTTATCTTAACTAGCGCTTTAGTATCTTTATACTTAATAATTTTCTCTATTTTTTACTATAAAAGAGTTTCTTTATACTAAATTTACTTCTTTTTATATACTTTATACTTAAAAGTAGCCTTTATTTATTACTTAAAGCTTTAGCTATTTAAGCTACTAATAAGTACTTATAAATATACTATTATCTTAGCCTTCTTTTTAGAATAAATTATATTATTTTTAAGAATAGATTTTACTTATAAACTCTTATAATATCTTATTCTCTTTAAAAATTAGTATTAATTAAAGCTTAAATTTTAGTAGTATTACTTTAGTATTTTAGGCTACTAAGAGATAAGTTTTAAGTAAAGATAGTAATAATATATAAAGCTTTACTTTAAGCTTTAATAGTACTATCTCTAAGTTATCTAGAAGTAAGATTATTATCTAGAAGCTTAATAAGATATTATTCTTTATAAAAATATCTTATTAAATAATATATTTTCTATGCAAGCAGGTACTCTAAGTAAGTTAGTAGCTCTTCTCTACTAATATGCCTATATAGTAATAACACGTAATATCTTAATAATATAACGTCTAAAAGTTCTATAATAAAGAAGATATATTTCTTGCTATCTCTAATATAAAATTAAAGTAAATATAGAGTAAGAAACGCGCTATAGAGATCTATAACATCTCTTAGTTAGCTTTAGCTACTAATTTTATAAACTATATTTTATAACTATATTTTACAACTATATTTTATACTTAGTTAATCTTACTAATATAATATAGTAATAGCTCTCTCTACTCTTATTAAGTAACTTTTCTATATATAAGTCTTAGTATTAAATATTAAATACTAATACTCTAGAACTTTATAATCTAATAGCATAGGCTCTTGCTACTAATAAGCTATCTTACTTAGTATTTATAGTAGCAGATGCTTTATAAAAAAGCTACTATATTAAATACGTTACTTTTAGAATTATTATTATCTATTTAATACTTACTAGCTTCTATAGCTTCTTAATAAATACTACCTTATATATATACTACTTTATTCTTATCTTACTCTTAGCTGCTTAGTCTACTAGCATTACTACTTACTTATTTACTACTTTCTTATTAATATAAGAATTATTTCTAAAGATATAATAACTTAGCAGTATATACTTAAGCTAATATATCTTAATTATATCTATAGTTATAAGATATATAACTGCTTTACTACTTTACAGTATAATATAGCTAATATTATATTAATAAGAAGATAGTTAATAGTAAGAGACTTAAGTAATAACTTATAGAACTAATTCTATAATATTAATAGCATAGTAGCATAGTAATCTATCTACTAGCTACCTTTTAATATAGCTAGTAAGCTAATATACTTAAAGTAGCTTAAATAGATAAGAGCTATAGTATAATTACCTCTAAATATAAGCATTAATACTAATATAATATAATCTACTAAAGTTAAGATATTATTAAAAGTAGTAAAGAGCTTAAGATAAGTATATCTTAATAGTTTTCTTAGATTATAGAATATTAGAGAATAGTTATAATAATAGTAATATAATATAATAAGATAGAAGACTATAGAACTTAGATATTATTAAAACCTTTTAAAGTAGCTAATAATTAGATAGCTAGTATTAAAGAGCTTAAGTTAGTTTTCGCAGATAGAGTAAAGTAGCACTAGATATAAAGGTTAGATATACTAAGATAGTAAGAGTAAGCTTCTATAAAGAGTATAATATATTAAGTAACTTAAAGTACGAAGTTAAAGATACTAAACTATAAGAGTTCTAAGTCTTATCTATATACTATATACTTTAGTTAGATCTTATTATTCTAGTATATCTTAGTATACTAAGCCTTTCTAGTTCTACTAGTACTTGCTAGTATATTTACGTAATTTATTTCTTAGCATCTTAACTTAGCTTTGCTACTTAGTTACAGAACTTTAGCGTTTATAAGATAGAGCTTCTAGTTATTCGATCCTAGATTGTAATAGATATAGCTAATATAAAATCTATCTTTAACTTATGCATAACTATATATACTACTTTTTAATAGTTAAGCATATTATAAGAATTATACCTCTTAAGCCTAGCTTAGAGTAGAGTAGTTATTATTATACTTAAAGTAATTTTTAAGAAGTTTAGATATTAGTTAGTAGTGCCTGCACTAGCCTTACTTAGAACTATTAACTAATACTAGATTATATATTTTTATACTTTTTTAATACTTTTTTATGCTAATAGTAGAGAGTAATTACTATCTCTTTTTAGTCTAGCTTATTTTTTTAATAATACTTTTAGTTTATATTTTATATCTAGAATAAATAATATCTCTTAAATAACTATCTAAGCGTAATATGCTAAATAACGCGCCTAAAGTAATTATAAGCTAAACTTAAAGCATCTTATAAAGCTAAAAGAGAAAGTAGTTCTATATAATATACTTAATATATCTCTATATAGACTACTACTAATAAAGGCTCTTATATAAGATATAGCTAATAGACTGCTAAGAAAGTAAAGTAAGAAGCTTATTAGTAAGCACTAAGTTAATAACTTTATTAAGTAATTATCTAAGCTTAAGAAGCGCTAGAGCTATCTATATAATTGCTAGTAAGCTGCCTATAAAGACTTAGCACTTATCTAGCTCTAGTTTAAGCTTATTTAATTAATAAAAGCAAAGTATAGTATTCTTAATAAGAATACTTAGAACTTTAATAAGACTAGCTTTCTAATAAGTAAGATTATATCTTAGCTTATAGTAATAAGCTTAAATAAGCCTAGAAAAGCAAAGAAGCTATAGCTTAGTAATTATAAGTAGACTACTCTAGTATAAGCTATTAGTATAATAGAGAAGTATATTCTACTCTTTATTATCTTTGCTAGTAAGGTACTTATTTCTACTTAGTTTAAGCTAGATATACTATATAACTAGATTATTTAAGTAAGTCTAAATAGCTTAATAAATAATAAGCTAGCGCTTACTTAGCTTAAATTTTTTAATATGTATATAAAGCCTATAGAAGTATAGAGACTACTAATTATTAATAGCTATAAGAGCTACTACTTAGCTAATTTCTAAGAATACTATAAGAAGAATAAGATAATTACTCTTTATATGCTCTCTTACTTATTATATCTACTATAGTCTCTTAATATTACCTACTTCTTACTATTAAAGTGTAGCTATAGTAATAGTATCTTAGCCTTAGCATATAACTATATCTACTATATTAGTAAAGAAATCTTCTTACTAGCCTTTAAAGCTATCTATAAGCTAATATTTACTAAGCAGAACGCTTACTAGTACGCGCTAAGAGTTTATATTATATAACTTAAATTTAATTATTAGCTATAAGTACAAAGAAGCTTATATTTTTTAAGTTACTCTTATCTAATTAGACGCTAGCTCTGCTAACACAAACCTTTCCGTTCTACTATTTTATATATGCAGGCGGTTACAATGAGCTTTATAGGCATTTTGAACTTCAACAATAAATCAAAGGCTTAATTTGTCACTATCCAGGCTTTTTTTGATGTCGAGGTTTGCTGGCAGCCCTCAGCCGTCATGGTAGGAACAGATTTTCCTTGTCTTTCTCATGATCATCATAATACAGTCGACTGCACCTGATGCTCGGCGAGTATCGCGTCGAGCTGGTCATGCTGTCCATGCCCTGCCTGTTTGATAGCATCCAACAGCCGATGTTAACGGGAACGTGATCGTTCCACTGGACCCTTGTAACCTGCAATTTGTCTGGTCCATTATTCTCCGTCATTATCTGTTTGGGAACCAACACACCTGTATTACCAGCCTTTGCATGATAGCTAGTTAATGGGGTGTCAATACTCAACCACCTTGCAGACCAGGATTAAAATCCTCTCCACAAAGGATCGCCATTCTGAACTTGCGGTTATGCCCCTTTAGGTCCGAGAAATTCCAGAGGGACTCGATCAATTGCATCCATCCAGCGTCCGCTTTGTCTCGATTGACGAATGAAGGGAGAATCTTCTTGCAGCTACAAGGATTAGAATATTGCATGAACGTAGACGCACAGCCTGGGCGAGATGAACTGCTTCCGAATCCTTGTGTAGGGCTACTTTGGGCGAAAGTGGCGCAGCTGCAGCAAAATGATTTGTTGGAAGGTGCTCTCTTTCGCTTACCCTTACATATCCTATCTCAATAGGGAACCGAGCAGTTTGTACAGCCTCGAAATGAAAGAATCTAGATTGGAAAAGCACTGCACGCCGAAAATATGGTGTCGTCTGCTGGTGCCTGGAATGAACTGTCACTCTTCCGCAAATTCAATCTCAAGCAGCGCGTGATTGAGAACGAAGTATGCATGGCTTAGGCATATTGTCTTAATGCACTGTTGACAGACTTGCCTAACGAGCCAACCGCCTTACTCTACGATCTTGAAAGTCGCTACTTTGTCTTCGTCTTGCGCGATCATCTTCAACAGCCCTGGCGGTTCTCCGAAAACCCACCCTTCCTCCCCCATCTTCTTAATATCCGGCTTCTCTTCTCCTTCCACGGCGCTTCTCGAAGACAACTTATTCACGTTATGCAAATCAATAAGATCCTGCATCTTACTAACAACCTCTTCGCTTTCATCTGCTCCCTTTTCCCTATCCAACCCCAGATCGTCAGAAAAGCTGAAGCGCGAGATTTTCTTGCCTTTCAAGCCTTCCGGGTCTTCCAAGGAGCCAAATGACCACCATCGAATCGAAAGATCGCCGGGCCAGACATGGTAGGTGTCGCCAACTCGTAGAAAATGTTCAAGCTTTTCTTGGAGCGAGGTTGAGTCGTCGCCGAGACTCGACATAAGCCGTTCCGCAGAGAGCTCCCACGCAACTTGTACAGAACCTTTTCCTACCGGAGGAATTGTGATGAAAGTGAATCCAGGGGTATCGGGATCCTCAGGGCGTTTGGCAAGATCTGGGTCGCCTGATATCCGGTGGAACGTAATGCGCTTTGTGGGCCGGAGGTTAAGCACTTTTGCAGAGCCATCTACTTGTCGGGTGGAAGAAAATGCGAGTTCCGGTGAGTGCATATCGCCCTTGCGGAACGCATCCTCACGAGGCGTAGTGTCGAGACATGAGTACTTGGTCAAGATAGTAACGGGTCTATCTGGGAAGACCGAGGAGGTTTGGTGGATGGTGGCGATCAGCTTCAAAGGTGATGCCGAGGGGTTAGAGATTGAGAGAGTGGCTGGTGGACAGAAGTTGAACTTAAGGCAGAGCTCAACTCCGTGGTTTTCAGACGACATATGAAACTATTTGATATGGTGTTGTAGTAGGAGACTGAGAATGCACTGCCGTGGGTTGCGAAAATTCAAGACTGCAGAGGGCAAGGTCGAGAAGCTGAGGGACGGGGGCCGTATTCTCTGACCTTTATCCACGTGCAGTCTAAAGTGCTTTTCCAATGTCACACCCTAACTGTAAAAAGGAATATGTCAAAAATAGGCCCCTCGATCACTTGACTCAACCTGTCTGCAATGAATTGGGTCCGAGGCTGGTGCCTAGCATGACGTCACAGGTATTACACCAACCTAACTATTGGATCGCGGAGGCTCAACCTCGCCCCCACATCTTTACACCCCCGACTCTGTTCTATTTTCGTACTCTTCCGGGATTCTACGATTTCAGTTTCTCGATCCTGATCACATGCCCATCTTCAGATGCGCAAAAAGCACCGAAGAACGACTTAACTATCGGAAGGTTTCAAGAGTTCATCTGCTTAGGTTCAAACATCCACGAAGCATAGCCTGGAGCCTGAAGAGGACCTCGAACATCCCATTTGCCCCTCAATCTGGTCTACAAACTGCGAGGGGGCAGGTACACACGTGCAACTGCTATAAGCTGATTCAACTAGGTACAGTGTTCTCAAGGGCTGAGATGCTCCGACGATCCGTCATCCTATTCCTTGCGAAATGGCCTACACCTTCATCCTGTATGCCTCTTATGACCAGAATGTCACAAATGTGGTATGCTTTCGTCTTCGTAGGATCGTTTATGAAACATGAGATCGAATCCCTTCGTCGATGCGACTTACCATACCTTGATCTTTACTGGAGGCCTGGAAAAACTTACTATAAGGGATTAACCTCGATTCGAATACCGTCAACGCCAGTTGTACCTTGTAAAGAATTGTTTCATCCTCCGTATAGATCTGGGTAGTGGTTCCGCTGCGCCGAGTGCGCCTTATGATCTTGTCAGCAGCTTACTGGACCCCAAGCATAGTGTTTCAAACATTCGCATTACCTCTCAAAATACCTATATTGCCCTTTCTTAGCCCTATCTTGTCTTTCATTTACGTCACTTGCTTACATTTGGCGCAAAGCTTCGCCTCCACCACAGCCCTTATCCCTCCTTCGAAATCGCTCACTGGCGATGGAGACACAGCCAGATCAGGCTACGATGTTGGACAAGTCTTGAAATAGACCAATCCAACGAGAGGGCTTCTCTAAGCGCCTAGCTACACTTCTACTGGAAGAAGATCATTCAGGTACTGTGAACTTGTATAAAAAGGCTACCACGAATACCATAGAGGTCTTTCAATAGCAGGAACTTCCAATCTCTCTTCTTTATCAACACTAGCACGTACTATTCTTTTCAACTCTATAGCCTTTCAAACAGGCTACTACATCATGTACTTCACTCAAGTATCACTTGTCGTGCTCGCTGGAGCAACGATTGCTACTGCTGCACCCCTCGAAGCTCCTAAACATACCCTCTATGGGCGCACAGCGCAATACCACAGCAGTTGCGATAAGCCTGGCCCTGATGGCGGAGAAAACATGAAAGCAAAGGCCCAAAGAGCCTTCACAGACGCATCGCAAATGGCATACCAGACACAGATCCGCCATGACAACAGTGGAAACGCTTTCACAGAGAGCTCTGCGTAAGTAAAATATCAGGAACTACTAGTTAAGAGTCTGGGGTCTGACTTTGTGAATAGGTACAGGCATTATTTCGCCGACGCGGACAAGGACCAAGTCAAGCGAATGATGCAGGTTATCGATAACAGCCGCCTTCCAGTGGATGACAACGACGGCGGTCAGGGCTACTTCATCGACATTCGCTGTGGTAACAGTGAGGACCCTCAAACATGCAGTGGATCCACTCTGGCTGGCACGAACGCGAGGCCTGGTCAATCAGTTGTAAGTCAGCCCTTCTTAGAGGTATCAAATGCCATAAAGATGTTAACGTCGCATTCAAGATGGTTCTCTGCGATCGCTTTTTCCGCAACTCCGAGCCACGCACCAAGAACGACTTCCAAACCAAGAAATTCGACGACAGTCGCAACGGCTGGTGCCAGCCCAACGAAGAATTCCCCTTCTTCGAAATCGCGGGTCTGACAATTTTCCACGAAATGACACATCTGCACACCGTTGGCCAGAGGGCTGGACTCGAAGCCTTCCCCGACCCCGATGGCTACAGTACCTCTGGCACGATCGATGTCTACGAGAAGGGTGGCGACGATGACCGTGCGAAGTACAAGGACATGGATCCCTGGAAAGCGGCCCGGAAGCTCAAGCAGCTTTGGGATGAGTACGATGCGGACAACTCAAAGTACAAACCCTTGTGGAGCCCGATTCACAACGCAGATAGCTATGCTGCCGCGGCATTGGAGTTTTCGTATCTGGAGCCTTGTAAATGGGATGTTATCTTGCCAAACTCAGTCTGAAAATCTTGTTTAATCACTTCTATTTTGGATACATATTTTCCTACACCTTATATAGATATTATGATAGGCTAAGATAGCGTTCTTATGAGGACATATATTAGACATTGGGATATAAGGCCAATACATGCTTCTGCAAACTAGCAAGTTGATGTTTTTGGATATTAGAGCACTCTATAGCCTTCTAAACGTTCACTATATTCATTAATATATTTAAATAGGTAGATTTAGTTTAAGGCAGACTGCAGGCATAGAGAGCTTTAGTTAATAAGAAGTACTTATATTTAAATAAAGATAGAATAGTAAATAAAGAGTCTACTAAGAGAAGAGAGTAGCTAGCTATATATATAATAAGGTATATAGGCGCTAGGCTAGCGTACACGCTAGTCTAGAGCAGATTAGCTAAAGTAAAAGAAAAGAGAAAAGAAAGCTAAAGTAAGTAAGATATACTAGAGCATAAGTAATAAGTTAGAAGAATAGATAGTAAGTTAAGTAGAGATGCTTTACTTATATATAAACCTCTCTAGTATCTCTTATATATACTTCTTCTAAACTTAGTTAGAGTTCTTAAGCTATAAAAAAAGCTAAAAAAGCTTAGAAAGTATTACTAAGCTTAGCTAGAGATAGCTAGAGCTTAGTAGAGATTAAAGAAAAACTTTAGTAAGTTTCTTTAGTTTAGCTATATAAGTAGAACTTAGTAAATATAAGCTTATAGTTTTAGTATAGCTATAACGTACCTTATAGATTAGTAAGCTATATAGATTAGTAAGCTACTTTTGCTAAGCTTCTACTAAAACTACTCTATCTATATAATGCCTTAATAATAGTACTAGATAGATGCTTTTAATAAATATAAGATATAGATTACTCTCTAAGCTCTTAAATAAAATATAATACTCTCTATATAACGTGCTATAGCTATCTATAATATCTCTTAAGTAACTCTAGGTTATTAATATGCTAGATAACTTTCCTAAGCAGATTATTAGCTTAAATTAATAAATTTAATCTTAACTAAGAAAGATATAGTTATTAAGTATATACTTAAGCTAGTTAAATATAAATTTTCTTCTAAGCTTATAGCTATAGCTAATATAGCTAATTTCTTATATGCTAAGCATAGTCTAAGCTAAGTTAGCTTAAACTAGCTTAGTATATTTATTAAACGCTGCTCTAAGCTCTAAATAAAGTTTAATTTATAAATATAATTATAAGAGAGCTCTCTATAGAAGTCTTAAGATTATATAAGACTAGTTTTAGCTTATAGAGGATATAAAAGCAAAGCATAGTATTCTTAATAATAATATATATACCTTAATAAGTTTTGCTTTATAATAAGCTAGATTCTTAACTAGAGTAGTTATTATAGCTTTAGAGTAATAGGATAGCTAAAGATAGTATAATAGAGTAATTAAGAATAAATAATAGTTATTCTAAGGCATTAACGTAATAGAGTAAGCTATTCTATTTTTTATTATCTTTAAGAGCTACTACTATCTCTTAGCTTAGTATAAGAGAGAAGATCTATCTTATAATTAGATTATTATAGTCTTTAAGAATAGCTAAATAATAAATAAGCTTAATCTATAGTACTTAAAGTACTTTAATAAGCATATAAAGAGAAAAGTTATAGGCGCTTATTAGCTACTTATTATTAATAGCTATAAAAGCTATAACTTACTTAAATTCTAATAATATTATAAGAATAATAAGATTATTATTATCTATATGCCTTCTTACTTATTATACCTCTTATAGCCTCTTAATATAGGTTATTTTGCCTCTTTAAAGAAAGTATATAGCTACTAAGCTAAAGAGCTTATATATAACTAGATTATATATATTATAAAACTTAAGTTTCTACTATGCTTTAAGCGTGCCTTTAACGCAGTAATTACTTCTAGTAATATCTAAAAAGAGTTTTAAGGCGCTAGATTAGTTCTATTTAACTTAGAGTAGATTATATTAGCTTTTAATATCTATATCTATATACTACTATTATTTATTATTAAAGACTATCTTTAGTAGTTATAAGCTCTAAGTAATACTTATAAATTAAAGTTATAATTAAAACTTATAAGAGTATAAATTTAGAAGTATATAAATAGCTTACTAATATCTATAGTAGAGACCTTTAAGAAGATCTTAAAGAGAATAGCAATTATTGCGTATAAGCTAGTATTAGCGCAGAAGAAGATTACTAAGCTTTAAGTAGCTAATAAGTCTACTATATAATATAAATTATATAAAAGAAAGCATATATAGAAAGAAAAGATCTTAATAGTTAAAGATAATCTTTAATAGATAACTCTAAAGAAGTTTAGTATATATAGTAATAAGAAGAAGATAAAGAAGTAAATATATACTAAAGTAAGTAAGCTCTCTTAAAGATAATATAGATAGTATAATAAGACTAGATATAATAGCGTATTATGTATAAGAAAGTAGTAGAAGTAGACTCTAAATAATATTATATCTTACTTTATACTATAATAAAGGCTAAAGTAGGCTATTTTATGCTAAGAATAGAGTAGTTTTAGTAAGAGGCTTAGCAAAAGTAGCTTGCTAACCTAATATAGCTCGCTAACCTATAAAGATACGTTATAAGTTATATAAGTTTTATGCTAAATTTATATTATCTCTATAATCTTTTTTACTTTACTTACTCTATACTATAAAAATTAAGCTTAAAACTATTTAGAAGATACTTAAGAGAGTAAGTTTCTTTAGAAGTATTTTAGATACTTATACTATAATCTCTACTACTAGCTAAGCGTTTAAAGTGCTTTAGTATAAGCTTAGTTTTAATAGTAATAATACTAGCTTAACTAAAGTAAAAGTTTTTAAGCGTATATATTTAAAGAGTTTAGTAGATATAAGCACTTTAGCATAAGCTTATTAAAATTAGAGTAGCGCAGTATAGTAAAGTAAAAAGCTAATATAAGTATAAAGTCTATTATCCTTTTGCTAAAAGGCCTATTAAAAGTACTCTTAGTAGCTAGTAATATAAAAATTGCTTTTTTAGAAAGTAAGAAAAAAAGAAAAGAAAAGAAAAGTAAAGTAAAGTATACTAATTCTTAAGAGTAGCTAGTTATAGCTAAGCCTTAGAATATAATTAGAAAATATAGTAGAATAAAGGATTAATTTCTAGAGATACTGCTAGTAGCTAGCTACAGAATATAATTAGCAAATATATTAATATATTCTATTATTAAGCTAGCTATATTATTAAGCTAGCTACTTTTTCTTAGTACTATAAATACTATATATAAAATATAACGTATTTAACTACTAAGATAGCTAGACTACTAAGCTAGCTACTTTTTCTTAGCATTATAAACACTACGTATAAACTATAATGCTATCTTAAAATAACTCTAACTTATTATATAAAGAAAGCAGAATTAACCTTACTCTTTAAGCCTATAACTTAGGCTAATTTAAGAGCCTATAATGCGCTGCTGCAGCCCTTTAGCGTATAATATTAGTAGCTCTCTAATTAGCTTAAGAAAAATTAAGTATTAAGCTTAAGTATTACTAAACTATTAGAAACTCTCTTCTATAGAAGAGTAAACTATTATATAATATATTCTTAACTTAGATATGCAAGAATTTGCCTCTTAGCTTTATAAGATAGTAGATATAGCTAATAAGCTATTAGCTATATATAGCAGAATACCTATTAGTAAGAATTAGCCTAAGTAGTTTATATCTTATATAGAGAAGATTAAGATAGCTTTTAATTAAGCAAAGAATTACTAGAGAATACTCTAGAAAGACGCTAGAGATTATTAGCGCTTAGTTTAAGCTTATATAAGAGATAAAAGCTAAGTATAAAGTCTTTAATAATAATATTTATAACTTTAGTAAGATAGGCTTCTAGATAAGCATTATTAGCTTAATAAAAGTAGTAACTAGCTTAGAGCGTTATATAAAGCTAAATATAATCTAGCTAAGCAATTATAAGTAAATTATAGTTATCTAGAGTATCTACGCTACTAAGTACGTAACTTTACTCTTTATTATCTATAAAAGATATATCTATATCTTAGCATAATATAAGAAGACTTTAATACTATATAACTAGAAGCTCTTAGTATCTAAGAATAGCTAGATAAATAATATGCTAAGTCTAGAGTAGTTAAAGCACTTTAATAAGTATATAAAGATATATTAGATAGAGTTATATAAGCTGCTTATCTTAGATAGCTATAAGAGCTATCTTAACTAGAATTTTAAGAACTACTACTTTATATAAAAGATTCTAACTCTTTATATACTTACTTATTTTCATTATATATACTTTAGCTACTTAATAGAGTATGCTTTTTACTATTAAAGTAGAAGTACTTCTAATATATATAAGACTTAGCATGCTAATATATCTTCTATATTAATAAGAAAAGCTTCTTCTCTACTTTTAAGAGTATATTTTTTAATATATTTACGTATAAGAACTATAAAAAGGCCTTTAAGATAGTAGAACTAGTTTCTATTAATACGTAGAGAGTTCTTAATTATCTTAAGATCTATCTTATATGCTACTACTAGTAGCTCTACTAGCAATGCTCTAGTAGTCTAAAATACTAAGTAATCTATATAAATTTAGGTTATAATAAAGGCTTATAAAGAAATCTATTATATAATTACTAATAGGTGCCTAAGAAAGCTTCTTAAAGCTTATTAAAGAAGCTAAGAAGATACTATATAAAAATACTCTAATTAAGGCTTATATATAAGAGCTTAAAGAGTAAGTAGTAAAGTTAATAAAGCATAGAGAGCATAAAAGAAAGTAAGTTTAGATAAGCAGTATAATAGAGTTTAGTATAAATATATTATAAGTAGCTAAAAGTACTTCTACTACTTATATAATATCTAAGAAAAGTAGTAGTAGAGGTAATTAAGAAAGAACCTAGCTAGCATAATAATACTATAGTAACTATAGAGAGACTAGATATAATACTTATACGTATTAGAAAGATATAGAAGAAGATTCTAAATCTAATATAGCTATATTATATAAAGAATCTATAGAGAGTATAAAGTAATTTTATATTTTATACGTAGTATTCGTAATAGTAAGAAAAAGTAGCTAGCTTAGTAGTCTAGCTGTCTTAGTAGTCACATACGTTAAAACTACTCTATACTTTCTATAGATCTTTTTATTAATACTACTATTATAAGTATCTCTCTTATATAAGAGATAGCTTAAGCGCTGTTAGCTTAGTTATATAATCTAGATCTTCTAGATCTAATAACTCTATATAGAAGACATCTATCTTATTAGTATATAGTAGTAGGCAATAAATCTATTTTTATCTTAGTTACTATATAATTATATAAATAAAAGCTACTCTATATAATGTATAGAAGATAGCCTATTTAATACTAATTAGTAGTTAAATAGCAAGACGTATTATATAATTACTTAGTTATTATAAATTAGTAAGAGTAAAGATAAAGTTTTATTTATATAAAGAGAATAGGTCTTTATTTTATATATCTCTCTATATGCTATATAAGAGAGAAAGATTAACTCTATTATTATATAATACTATCTTAATTCTGCTGCAGTTTAAGATCTATTGCATAAAGATACATATATAAAGAATTATTATAGTAATATATATAAAGAATTATTATAGTAATATATATAAAATATATATTACTATCTTATTCTAGAAGTTAAATAAGCTTATTAATAGCTTTAGTATTAGCTTAGTTATCTCTCTTTTCTTCTTTCTGCTCTATTTGCCTATATTTCGTTATTCTCTATATTTAGCCTAAAATCTAGTTTTAGCTAGTATTAATTAGAGTTATCTATCCAGAATACAGGGTAAGTAGTAAACTAGTAAAGTTAGTTTACTAGAGCATATATTAGCAGTTACTAGTCTATACTAATTAGTATTAGCTAGTATTTTAGCTCTATTCTAAGAACTGCTAGTATAAGCTATTTTACTAGTCTAAGAGATTTATAATCTAATAAGAGATTTATAAGCTATTAGAGCTTATTAATTATTATAAATCATTAGAAATTAATATTAGAGTTCTAAACCTTAGATTTTAGTATAGCAGAATTAGAATAATACTAGCTATAGTTAGACCTAATAGTATTATATATACTATAGCTATCTCTAGAGTTAGATAGCACCTCTAATTTAATATTTTACCTATTATCCATTATTTGCTACTATTGCAAGTGTTATATAACTATTCTTATAGTTATCTATTATTACTTAATAGCTATCTTTCTATTTATAGAGAGTAACGTAGTTTATAAGCAAGCTATCTAACTTAAGCAAGCTATCTACCTAATAGAGTTAAGATAATTATAATGCACTTATTGCAATACTACTACTACTATATGCAATTTGCAGGCAATAGAAATACTATTTAGATGCGTTATTATTAGATATATCTATAATTTTAACTTTATAGATAATAAGCGTTATAGCTAGTCTTCTTATAACGTTTGCAACGACGCTATATATATACTCTCTTTATACTCTCTCTATTCTTCTTTTAGCTACTACTCTCTCTTTTAGCTATTAGATTAGCTGTCTTACTTACTATAAGGCTCTCTGCTGCCTAAATATACTTTCTCTTTTAACTTCCTAACCTCTAACCTCTATTACTATCTCTACTATCTTTTAAAGCTCTGCTATCTTCTGCCTTACTAAGATTACTTTATAACTTATTAATGCAGCTCTCTTATTAAGCTATATAATAGCTCTAAGAAGTAGAGAGACTAGAGAGTCTCTATATAGTTATATACGCTTATAAACTAAGATTAATTAAGCCTTTAGTTTAAGAAAGTTACTTAGTATTTTTAATTCTTATAAGATATTCTCTAGCTTAGGCAGTATTAGCGTATAAAAGACTATATTAAGCTTTAATAGCATAGCTTCTAAGTTATATAGAACTAAACTAGCACTTCTAAAGCTTATATAGATATTCTTCTTTATAATTAACTTCTTAAAAGCTACTTTAAAGGCTAGTAGAAAAGCTTTCTTCTTAATCTGCTTAGAGCTATACTATGCTAAGCTACTAATCTTATTATTATATGCTTACTTTAAAGGTAAAAAGCAATCTATATTAAGTAGCTATAGTAAGTGTAATAAGTAAGCAGGTATATAGAGAATAATAATCTTCTTCTTCTTATAGTATTTATTAAATTTATATAAGCTATAGCTCTTATAGCTATCTATAATTAGCAGCCTATATGCACTTACCTTTTAGTTCTTTATATAGATATTAAAGTACTTTAACTAAATAATACTAAGCTTATTTAACGTCTAGCTATTAGAACTAACCTTAATTATCTAATCTTAAGATAGATTATAGAACTAGAAGATTATAAGAACCTTACTAGAGAAGATAAGAAAGAGTAGAATAGCTTATTCTTTAGCGTTAACTTCTTATATATTAGTAACTTAACTATAATTTTTTAGCTGCAGACTCTTTATACTATGCTTCTTAGAGCCTATAAAGACTATCTAGCTATAGATAACCTCTATTATAAAGCCTATCTTATTAAAGTTATATATATCTTTGTCTATAATACTGATACTTTGCCTTTATATTAGTAACTAGCTTAAACTAAGGCGTTATAACGCGTAGATCTTTATTAAGAGCTTTACTAATAATTATATAAATAACTTCTTTAAAGCTTAATTTTAGGCGTATACATCTTAAAGTTATCTACTTAGTACTTGCTAATAAGCTTTCTACTACGCTTAGTAAGCAGATTATTAGCTATATCTTATACTATAGCCTTTATAGTAGGTATATCTTATATATTAAGCTTAAGTATATATTAGATAAGAGCCTTCTTCTTTAGCTTAGTTAGCTTCTTTAAATTAAGCTTATAATTACGTTAAGAGAGAGCTTCTTAGCGTTAGTCTCTAAGAGTGCTTTAAGGCACGCTAAAGGCTATAATAACGCATCTTTTACTCTTATTATAATCTTTAATTATAGCTTAGATAGTAAGCTATAAGATCTTATTAGTATAGGTTAATTACACGTTGCGTTAGAATAGTATTATAGTATAAAGTAGTTATTAGACTATTATAGTTAGAATAGATAGCTTACTTAGATTAGATAGCTTACTTATAAACTAACTTAGTAGTTATTTATCTTTATTATTTTAGGCAAAAGTAGAATTATGCTAAAAGCAGCAGATATATATAACGCAGTAAAGTAATAATAGAAAGAGACTATAGAATAGGCTATATACTAAAGACCTTAACATAGTAATAGGTAGTAGGTAAAATTTAATAGTTTAATAGAGTAGATAATTATAATGTCTAGCAGCAGTAACTTTAACTATAAATTATTATAATAGCAGAGTAATAGTAGCTTAGCTGCTTAAAGGCTTATACTAGCCTTAAGTAAGATTAGAGCTTATATCTTCTTAATAAGACTACGTAACTAAAATATAGCTCTAAGAGTAAGTAAATAGAAGTAGTTAAAGTAGAGGTAATATTATTATTTAGTTATTAAGCTTAATAAGTTATAGACTAAGGCTAGGCAGCAGGCGCTACTTATAATGCAAAAGTTTATATAGAGTATAAATTAAGATTACTCTTAAACGATTCTGCTTATAATAAAACTATTATTACTAGCATAGCTACCTTCTAGCAGGTTATAGCTAGTTTGCCTACGTAATAACTAGTATTCTCTATTAATAATATATATACTCTAGAGCAGATCAGGTTTCTTAAGAGGTATAAGACTAACTTACTTAACTATATCTACTAGGCATTATAAAGCTAGAGTCTCTAGTAGATTATTACTTACTCTATGCTAGCTATAGCTAAGAAGTTTTATCTTACTTAATAAGATTAACCTTTATAGCTATATAGATAATAAGAAGTAAAGAAGAAAAAAGATTATAGTTATAACGCTATTATATATTAAGTACTTTATATAGCTAAAGAAGAACTTAAGTTTATCTAAATAATAGATAATCTAGAGGCAGGAAACTAAGCTTAGAGCTCTCTATACTTAGCTAGAATAGAGGCATCTGCTTAGCGTATAATAAGAAAGTTTCTTAGAGAAGTATAAGAAACTAGGCTTTAATAAATAGAAGCAGTAGCTACTTATAGCTCTTAACTTAATTAGAATAATATAGAGAGGCTTAGCCTAGAATAGCTAGAGCTTTAGCTTTAAGTAGTATACTAAAGTATACTTTAGTCTATAGAGAAAATAAATAAGAGACGTAATATAAGACGTTATAGCAGTAGAAAGAGGCTAGAATTAAGATTAAGACTAGAAGAGGCAGATTAGTAATTATTGCAAAGATATCTAAAGCTAGAAGAAATTAGCTAATAGATAGCGCTAGAGCAGGATCCTTATATAGTAAGCCTTTAACACTCCTGCTTAGCAAATTAAATTAAATATTATACTCTAAGAAACAGCTTCTATTATTGCTATAATTGCTCGCTGTTAATTATTGCAGTTACAAAGTTTTTAGCTCTAATATAATATTAAAAAACGTTGTTAGCGCATTAGAGCTTTAGCTTTACTGCTAAGTTATTTATAGACTAGTCTACAATATATAGTAGAAAATAGCAGAGCTACTAACATATTAGGTTCTATCTTCGTAGAATTTATCTTTATATTACTTACTACTTTCTTATAGGTTATAAGCTTAGAGATACTTATAGCTATTAAGGATTTTATTTACTATTTTCTATTCTAGAAATAAGATAAAGCTTTATAGTATTATATACTATTAAGGCTAGTTAGAGCTTCTAGCTTGCTATACTTCTTTAGTCTTTATTAATTAGCTTTTTAAGCTAGTTAATAATAACTAAAAAAGAATAAAGATAATAGTTTTACTATTATAAGATACTAGAAGAAACTTAAGTACTCTAGTAACTTATTCTAGTCTAAAAAACAGTATTATCTAAGATTATATTAAGACTTAGTGTCTACTTACTCTACTCTAGAAATAGAGGTAGTTTAACATAGT
>NW_001884599.1:22703-74634 GCF_000146915.1 Parastagonospora nodorum SN15 | reverse complement strand
ATAGGCCTCTAGCGTAGAGACTACGTTTAGATATAAGAATTTAAGCATAGAGATAATAGACAACAGTCTAGAATAGTAATAGATAGTAGAGTAGTAGCTTAGCTCTATGCTAATACTTATAATTATTAACTATACCTGCTATAATAAAGATAGAAAATATATAGCATATATTAGAGCATTCTCTAAGATATTGCTATTTAATAATAATAGATAGATTAACAACACTACTAGAATATTAAGTATACGTTAACAGGCTTAGAACGCAGCCTCTAAATGCTAGATATTATAAGCTTTTAAGTTTTACGACCTAAGCATAATTATCTGTCTAGTGCACTTAGTACTAAGAGACCTACCTAATTTAATAACTTATACTACTATATCTTACTATATTAATAACTATATTAACTAGAATAAATACAACTACCTATACTTACTAATATTTGATATTAATTTACTATACACGCTATAAGAGTATTAATAGAAGCAAATATAAAATAACTAAGGATAGCTCTTTATATATAATTTATAAATCTTAAAGTAAACGTTAATTGCTTATATTAAGTCTTCTTTCTGTATTAAAATTTTCGTTAATAGAGAGATATAGCAGAAGCTATATCTTATACTCTTACTATATCTTACTTATTTATCCTTCTTATTCTTATCTTCTATACCTAAATCTATCTCTCTATTTTTCTCTAGATTACTCTTACTTTTTCTAAAGCTCTTAATATTACTATTCTCTTAACTTATCTTAAGTCTGCTTTGTTCTTCTTCTTCTACTATGCTATTCTATACGTTAGCATTATAAAACTTACAGAGATCTTCTACTTTAATAGCTTAAGATTCTCGTTAACTAAGCTCTTATACTTATTAGGTTAGTTGCCTATATAGCATATAGAAACTATGCTAATCTTAATTCTCTCTCTCTTTAATAACGCAGAAGTCTTATTACTTACTAATGCTAATGCAGGCGTAATGCTGCGTAATAAATCTAATAAGTATAAAGGCTTAGTTAATAAGGATCTTAAGCTATTAAAGTAGAAGATCTCTATAGGTTATTAGCTAGATAATTATATAAGCTAGACTAGAGTTGCGAAGATACTGCGCAGTATATACCTTATCTCTATAAATAATAACTTATTAAGATATAACTAGTAATAACAACTACCTATACTATAATAGTTCTCTAAGATAAACAATAGTACTCTACTATTAATAATAGAATCCTAAATTACTATATCTTTATAATTATAATACTACTATAATAAATATAGAAATACTTATCTAGAGATAGCATCTGCAACGTAATAACTTTAATAAGTAATAAATATAAGATACTATATATAGAAGTTAAGAGAGAGATAAGAGAATAAGCTATATTATATTAGTCTCTGCAAATAACAACTATAAAAGAGCATATTAGATAGATAGCAAGAGTAGTTACGTTATAATAGAATAGCTTACTATAAAGTATAGCGCCTAATAGTTGCTTACGTATAATTACGCACTTAGCAGTCTAATATAATTATAATATAATATAATAGATGCGCTCTAAGCAACGCAAAATGCAATATAACTATAATTCTAAGACTAAGCAGTAGAATAATAATAGATATACTAAGGCTGTAGTCTATAGTGCTAGATAGTCTAACACTATAAGATAATGCTTCTTAACTATTAACTATTCTAGTAGCTAGTGCATATAAATAGAATTAGATTCTTATATAAACAGACTAACTACTATATATGCGCAACGACCTAGTAATAGAATATAAAGATATTAGTAGCCTTAACTATATATAGTTTATATAGATACTTAAGAGAGAGATAAGGTTTAAGAATAAACGCAGTAGCATATACTACTACACGAAAATAGCAGATAGTTAGACTTATATATAAATATTAATAGAAGCACGCTAGCATAGCGCACTATAAGATATAGTTGCAATAAAACTCTATAGAGCTATATTTATAATTAAACTATTAATATAATATACGTCTTAAGAAAAACGTTTTAGAAGGTTCTTATAGAAAAATTAAGCTAAAGCCTGCGCTATGCTCTTTTCTTAATGCTATAGATATATTATATTATTAGATATACTAATAACGCTAGAAATATAGCTATAATTTAAACAAATTAAGCTAAATAGACTTAATAAGGCAATAGATAAGCGCCTCTAAGACGTGCTAACAGGAATTAACTATAGATAATACTAGAGAATAGTTAATAATAGTATATCTACTAATTATACAGTATAGCAGATAACCTCTTGCAAAACTATATAGAAAGCGTAATAATTTAGAGGTATCGTTGCATGCTCTAATATACTCTTTAAGATATAACTAATTCTTTATAGACTAAACGTAATTCTTTACTAGTATAAACCTACGTACTATATAGAAAAACGCGTAATTATAGTAAAGAATATAAGAAATTAGCAGATGCACAGCAGTATAGCACTATCTTCTATAAAGAAAGCGCAGCTGCTTAGTTAGATATAAGAGAGTATAAAGGTCTATATTAAAGATAGATACTAACACTAATAGTAAGACTAAGAATTATAGAAATTAAGAACTATATAAAGCGTAACTCTACTATCTTTATTATAAGAGACTATACTATAATTAAACTTATAAGACTTAGTAACTTCTATATAGTCTTAAACCTATAAACCTAGAAGATATACTAGTTCTAATAAAGAGATACCTATACTCTTACGCACTAGTTAATCTATAGAGACTAGATATTAAGCTAGAATAAAAATAATTAGTTAATATAAACTAAAATAGAACACTGCTACTATGTAGTATACCTCTTAAATATAGAAAAACGCACTGCGTTCTATGCAATATAAGCAAAGATACTATAATTACTAAAGTAGTTTATGGTTAACTTATATATATAAGCCTTCTTTCTACTATCTTATCTAGCAGACCTATTTTATTAAATGCTATAGAGAATATAAAAACGCTAGATAAGAGAACTAGTGCAACTTAAATATAAAAGTATATTTAATAAGGCTTAGGTAATATTATTATTGCAGTTATTAATAAATAATAGAATAACGCTATATAGTACACCTGTTAATCTATAGCTAGACGCTTATAGAAGTATATTTACATAGCTAATGCTAGATATATAGTTAGAAGCTTAGAAAATAGCGCTTTTACTAGTCTGCTTATCTATAGTAACTACGCTCTATAGAAGTGCAGCCTGCTAAGTAAGTATAGTTATAGACTATCTATAACTATAGCTAATAGTACTTATTAGATATTAGATATATATAGTAACCTATAGATGCATATAATAAGATAGGCACGTATAGAGGTTATAGCTGTATATGCTCTAAACTATCTTAAACTGCAAGTCCTTAAACTAAGTAAGCTGCTCTAGAATTTTGTCTATCTGCGCTAGGATCCTAGAAATATAAGTTAATCTAGAATATAATAGTATTAGCTTATAGAGTAATAGCCTGTGTTACTCTAGTTTCTAAATAGTGCAATTGCAGCTATTATAGCATAAGCGTTCTATAATAATAGAAAATAGAGTATTAGTGCTATAGCAGAGAACTAGAATAAGTTTTAGTTTCTAAGCACTAATATAATAGCGCTTATAGGCATAGTATTATATAATGCTATTAAAGAGTACTATAATAATAGAATAAGGAAGATAATCTATTTCTATAGTTATACTATAGAGAGTATATTATAACAGCACTAAATAACGATAGCTAATATAGTATAGATAATTATAACGCTATCTATAAGAAGTAGAAAAGGCTAAGCAAGATATACTATCTTCTTATTTAGGATACTTTAAAATAATAAATAGCTATACACGCAAACTATATTAAAAACTCTAGATCTAATATTACTATGCTAGACAACTATTACAATAACAACGTTAATAATATTCTTATAAAATATATAGATAATAAGCAGCAATAATATAATATATTAATAGAAGACTATAATTTGCCGTAGAGAAACGAGAAGATAATATTCTTACTATAGATAAGTGCAGAACTAATCTATACGTAATAATGAAAGATATAGAGGGCTAATAAGAGAGAGTGTAAGATGCCTAATATAATATAAGAGCAAAAGCTAATAGATAATAGAAAGAGACTAGAGTATAACTGCGCGAATTATTAGAGAAAATATATAATATATTGCTTAGAGAGTTTTATAGAGCTAATAACTTTATAGAAAGTATAATATATAACGATAATAAGCAAGTATAGTTTTAGAATAAAGAGAAAGATTAGAGTATTATAATAGATAGCACGTAGAATAAGTTTGCTATATTAGTAGAGAAATACACGATAGATAATTGCATTATATACGCTCTAGCGCTAATAAAAGATAAATAGAAATTAGAGCTAGAAGACTGCGACGCTCTAGTAGAAAGATATAAAGAAGAGATAAACTGCTCTAACCTATATAGTACTATGTAATAGTTAAATAGATAATGCAGAGCAAATTAGCAATTAATAGCTATATAATTATATTTCTAAAATGCATTAAGTCTGCTATAGTTTCTAGAGTAATAATACTATCTTATATAGTTACTAACTATGCAGAACTAGCTTGTACGTAGTTGCAGATATAAGACTCTATCTCTAATAGCACTAGATTATAGATAGAGTAAGCCTAATAGCTGCAGCTATATTTGCATAGAGAACTTAGACTGCCTATAAAATATGCGTAACTAACGTAGTCTACCTCTTCTGCTCTTTATAGAGTATATAGAATATTTAGTATGCTAAGTCTAATAACTAAGCATAGTTAAGCAATATAGCTATATAGTGCTAAATAGTAGAGGATAGTAACTAGACTATTCTAACGTTAATCTAATATTAGAAAAAAGTAACTAGAGTAACTTTATTAAATTATTATATCTATTAAATTAACAGTAAATTGCAGCAATACTACTAACTAGATACTTTTCACTTTTTCTAACGAATAATCTTATAGATACTAATTACTCTTACTTAATTATCTATAGAAGCTCTAATAATAATGCGCTAACTTTTTTTTATTATCTTTACTACTATAGTTGCTCTTATATTCTTAAGAGCTAGGCTCTCTTATTATTTTCTACTTAGTAAGACTTTAAGTAGTTCTACTATTATGCTATTAATTATAGTATTAAGAGTAATAGTACTATTAGCTCTAATAGCACTTATCTAGCTACTTTGCTACTCTGCTATACTAATAGTGCTATATACTTCTTCTATTAAGGTAATATTAATAATAATAACTATACTTATAACTACTACTTATATAATAATAAATAGTATACTTAGTTTACTAGCGCTAATAATTAGTTAATACTTTTAGGTTACTATCTAGGTTGCTAAATTATAAATTAGAGTAATTATTTCTTTTATAGGTCTAATAATTTATTAGAAGTAGCTTTTGCTAACTTTTTTCTTTTTCTAGAGCTTATCTATGCTGTTACTACTAGTTAAGCTACCTAAGTTAGCCTTACTTCTAAGGTTATAAATTTTAAATCTAGATACGCGCTATATTACTAGAACTTTCTATCTAATACTCTAAATTCTGCGTACTCTATTTATAGTATTCTAGCAAATTTACTTACTTCTTATTATTATAGCGCGCTTTATTCTAGCCTTAATATACTAGAGAGATTAGCTATCTACTAGAGTTAGGTATTAGAAGATAGCTACTCTATAGTTTTAGATCTTTCTTTAGTAGAGTACGTATTAGCTTATAAGTTAATTTAGTCTAGCTATATTATTAAGTCTAGTTTAGAATCTCTAGGTTCTCTAATAGCTCTTTTAGATCTTAGTTTGCTTATAGCGTTAGGAAAAGTAAAAAGTGTCTAGTTAGTAGTATTGCTGCAATTTGCTGTTAATTTAATAGATATAACGATTTAATAAAATCGCCTTAGTTACTTTTTTCTAACGTTAGGTTAACGTTAGAACAGTCTAGTTACTATCCTCTACTATTTAGTACCGTGTAGCTACATTGCTTAACTATGCTTAGTTATTAGACTTAGCATACTAAACATTCTATATACTCTGTAAAGAGCAGAAGAGGTAGACTACGTTAGTTGCGCATATTTTAATAGGCAGTCTAAGTTCTCTGTGCAAATATAGCTGGCAGCTATTAGGCTTACTCTTGTCTGTAATCTAGTGCTATTAGAGATAGAGTCTTATATCTGCAACTACGTACAAGCTAGTTCTGCATAGTTAGCAACTATGCAAAGATAGTGTCGTTACTCTAGGAACTATAGCAGACTTAATACATTTTAGAAATATAATTATATAGCTATTAATTGCTAATTTGCTCTGCATTATCTATTTAACTATTACATAGTACTATATAGGTTAGAGCAGTTTATCTCTTCTTTATATCTTTCTACTAGAGCGTCGCAGTCTTCTAGCTCTAATTTCTATTTATCTTTCGTTAGCGCTAGGGCGTATATAATGCAATTATCTATTGTATATTTCCTCTGCTAATATAGCAAACTTATTCTACGTGCTGTCTATTATAATGCTCTAACCTTTCTCTTTATTCTAAAACTATACTTGCTTATCGTCGTTATGTATTATACTTTCTGTAAAGTTATTAGCTTTACGAAACTCTCTAAGCAATATATCGTGTATTTTCTCTAATAATTTACGCAGTTGCACTCTAGTCTCTTCCTGTTATCTGTTAGCTTTTGCTCTTATATTATATTAGGCATCTTACCTTTCTCTTATCAGCCTCTATATCTTCTTTATTGCTATAACTAGTTCTGCACTTATCTATAGTAAGGATGTTATCTTCTCGTTTCTCTGCGCGATTATAGTCTTCTATTAATATATTATATTGTTGCTGCTTATTATCTATATATTTTATAAGAATGTTATTAACGTTGTTATCGTGATAGTCGTCTAGCATAGTAATGTTAGATCTAGAGTTTTCAATGTAGTTCGCGTATATAGCTATTTATTGTTTTAAAGCGTCCTAAATAAGGAGATAGCGTATCTTGCTTAGCCTTTTCTACTTCTCGCAGATAGCGTTATAATTATCTATACTATGTTAGCTATTGTTATTTAGTGCTATTGTAATATACTCTCTATAGTATAACTATAGAAATAGATTGTCTTCCTTATTCTGTTGTCGTAGTACTCTTTAATAGCATTATATAATACTGTGCCTATAAGCGCTATTATATTAGCGCTTAGAAACTAAAACTTATCCTAGTTCTCTGCTATAGCACTAATACTCTATTTTCTATTATTATAGAATGCTTGCGCTATAATAGCTGTAATTATACTATTTAGGAACTAGAGCAACGCAGGCTATTACTTTATAAGCTAATACTATCGTGTTCTAGATTAACTTACATTTCTAAGATTCTAGCATAGGTAGATAAAATCCTAGAGCAGCTTACTTAGTTTAAGGACTTACAGTTTAAGATAGTTTAGAGCATATACAGCTGTAACCTCTATGCGTGCCTATCTTATTATATGCGTCTATAAGTTGCTGTATATATCTAATATCTAATAAGTACTATTAGCTATAGTTATAGATAGTCTGTAACTATACTTACTTAGCAGGCTGCACTCCTGCAGAGCGTAGTTACTATAGACGAGCAGACTAGCAGAGGCGCTGTTTTCTAAGCCTCTAACTATGCGTCTAGCATTAGCTGTGCGAATATACTCCTATAAGCGTCTAGCTATAGATTAACAGGTGTACTACATAGCGTCGTCTTATTATTTATTAACAACTATAATAATAATATTACCTAAGCCTTATTAAGTATACTTTTGTATTTAGGTTGCACTAGTTCTCTTATTTAGCGTTTTTGTGTTCTCTATAGTATTTAATAAAATAGGTCTGCTAGATAAGATAGTAGAAAGAAGGCTTATATATATAAGTTAACGTAAACTACTTTAGTAATTATAGTATCTTTGCTTATATTGCACAGAACGCAGTGCGTTCTTCTATATTTAAGAGGTGTGCTGCGTAGCAGCAGTGTTCTGTTTTAGTTTATATTAACTAATTGTTTTTATTCTAGCTTAATATCTAGTCTCTATAGATTAACTAGTGCGTAAGAGTATAGGCGTCTCTTTATTAGAACTAGCATATCTTCTAGGTTCGTGAGTTTAAGACTATATAGAAGTTACTAAGTCTTATAAGTTTAATTATAGTATAGTCTCTCGTAATAAAGATAGTAGAGTTACGCTTTGCATAGTTCTTAATTTCTACAATTCTTAGTCTTGCTATTAGTGTTAGTATCTGTCTTTAATATAGACCTTTATGCTCTCTTATATCTAACTAAGCAGCTGCGCTCTCTTTATAGGAGATAGTGCTATGCTGCTGCGCACCTGCTAGTTTCTTATATTCTTTACTATAATTACGCGTTTTTTTGTGTAGTACGCAGGTTTATACTAGTAAAGAATTGCGTTTAGTCTGCAAAGGATTAGTTATATCTTAAAGAGTATATTAGAGTATACAGATACCTCTAAATTATTATGCTCTCTATATAGTTTTGTAAGAAGTTATCTGCTGTGCTATATAATTAGTAGATATACTGTTATTAACTATTCTCTAGTATTGCCTACAGTTAATTCCTGTTAGTATATCTTAGAGGCGCTTATCTATTACCTTATTAGGTCTATTTAGCTTAATTTGTTTAAATTACAGCTGTGTTTCTAGCGTTATTAGTATACCTAATAATATAATATATCTGTAGCATTAAGGAAAGAGCACAGCGCAGGCTTTAGCTTAATTTTCCTATAAGAACCCTCTAAAACGTTTTTCTTAAGACGCATATTATATTAATAGTTTAATTATAAATATAGCCTTATAGAGTTTCGTTGCAACTATATCTTGCAGTGCGCTATGCTAGCGTGCTTCTATTAATATTCGTATATAAGTCTAACTATCTGCTATTTTTATATAGTAGTATATGCTACTGCGTTTATCCTTAAACTCTATCTCTCTCTTAAGTGTCTATATAAACTGTGTATAGTTAAGGCTACTAATATCTTTATATTCTGTTGCTAGGTCATCGCGTACATACAGCAGTTAGTCTGTTTATATAAGAATCTAATTCTGTTCGTGTACACTAGCTACTAGAATAGTTAATAGTTAAGGAGCGTTATTTACGGTGTTAGACTATCTAGCACTATAGACTACAGCTTTAGCATATCTATTATTATTCTGCAGCCTAGTCTTAGAATTATAGTTATATTGCATTTTGCGTCGCTTAGAGCGCATCTATCGTGTTGCATTATAATTATATTAGACTGCTAAGTGTATAATTATACGTAAGCGACTATTAGGCGCTGTACTTTATAGCGAGCTGTTCTGTTATAACGCAACTACTCTCGCTATCTATCTAATATGCTCTTTTATAGTCGTTGTTTGCAGAGACTAATATAATATAGCTCGTTCTCTTATCTCTCTCTTAACTTCTATATATAGTGTCTTATATTTATTGCTTATTAAGGTCATTGCGTTATAGATGCTGTCTCTAGATAAGCGTTTCTGTGTTTATCGCAGTAGTATCATAATTACAAAGATATAGCAATTTAGGATTTTATTATTAACAGTAGAGTACTATCGTTCGTCTTAGAGAACTATCGTAGTATAGGTAGTCGTTATTGCTGCTCATATCTTAATAAGTCGTTATTTATAGAGATAGAGCGCATGCTGCGCAGTATCTTTGCAACTCTAGTCTAGCTTATGTAATTATCTAGCTAACGACCTACAGAGATCTCCTGCTTTAATAGCTTAAGATTCTTATTAACTAGGCCTTTATACTTATTAGATTTATTACGCAGTATTACGCCTGCGTTAGCATTAGCAGGTAATAAGACTTCTGCGTCGTTAAGAAGAGAGAGGATTAAGATTAGCATAGTTTCTATATGCTGCATAGGCAACTAACCTAATAAGTATAAGAGCTTAGTTAACAAAGATCTTAAGCTATTAAAGCAGAAGATCTCTGCAGGTTTTATAATGCTAACGCATAGAACAGCGTAGTAGAAGGAGAAGAACGAAGCAGACTTAAGATAAGTTAAGAGGATAGTAATATTAAGAGCTTTAGAGAGAGTAAGAGTAATCTAGAAGAGGATAGAGAGATAGATTTAGATATAAGAGATAAGGATAAGAAAGATAAATAAGTAAGACGCAGCAAGAGCATAAGATATAGCTTCTGCTATATCTCTCTATTAACGAAAATTTTAATGCAGGAAGAAGACTTAACATAAGCAATTAACGTTTACTTTAAGATTTATAAATTATGTATAAAGAGCTATTCTTAGTTATTTTATATTTGCTTCTGTTAATACTCTTATAGCATGCGCAGTAGATTAGATATTAAATATTAGTAAGTATAGGCAGTTGTATTTATCCTAGTTAATATAGTTATTAACGTAGTAAGACATAGTAGTACGAGTTATTAAATTAGGCAGGTCTCTTAGTACTAAGTGCACTAGGCAGATAATCGTGCTTAGGTTATAAAACTTAAAAGCTTATAATATCTAGCGTTTAGAGGCTACGTTCTAGGCCTGTCGACGCACACTTAACATTCTAGTAGTGTTATTAATCTATCTATTGTTATTAAACAGCAATACCTTAGAGAATGCTCTAATATATGCTATATATTTTCTATCTTTATCGTAGCAGGTATAGTTAATAATTATAAGTATTAGGTAGAGCTAAGCTACTATTCTACTATCTATTACTATCCTAGACTGTTGTCTATTATCTCTATGCTTAAATTCTTATACCTAAACGTAGTCTCTACGCTAGAGGCCTATCTATTGCTAGTTAGGTGCGCATCTTATAACCTCCTCATTATAGTGTTTAGAGTTATTATATCTCTTACTAGAAGACTGCTAGCACTTTATAGAAGAGTAAATCTGTATACTTATATAGCTAACTTAAGATAGGTCGACATCTAAACAGTCCTTATTATAAGAAGTAATTAGTTAGCCTGCTGCTGCCTAGCGTTTATTGCGAATAAACACTACTACTGCATATATAAAGTTAGATATTGCTATGTTTACAGCAACCTTGCTTAGAGGCAATTTTATTAAATAAGGCTGTATTTCTAGTATTAACTATCTAAGCCTGCAGAAGAGAAGAGAGCATGTTACTCTTATAGAATAAGTGCAATCTTAGATGTTAATAGTAGTAGATAGTTGACTCTGTTTAACTATAGTAGCATAGTTAGCTGCTAGTAGTGCTGTTCTCTAAGAATTATATAAGCATATTTGCAGTATATACTCTTTCTTATTTATTATAGAGTAGAACTGTTTTACTATAGTAATATAATATGCTTCGCTGTTCGCTCTAGTGCATATACTATCTAAAGCTCTATATATGCGTATATCTTATATAATATATGTTAACGCGTGCTACTTAGAATAATTAAAGTTCTTCTCTTCCTCTAGCGTTCGCTAATACACTTAAAATTCCTTCTTAAATATATTTATCCTCTCTAGTGCTCCTTAAATATAGGCTAAGGTATCCTCGTTATAACTCTTATATTGCGCTAGTATAACCTAGGTTGCATACTATATAAATAAAATGCAGCGCGAAAGGCGCCTTTAATATAAATAATAGGGATATAATAGCTATAAGCTGTTATATAATTGCCTTTTGCTCTGTGCTAGTCTATTAGAAGACTTCTGTAAATGCTCTCTTGTTATTAAAACGCTTTAGGCTAGTACTATGCATTACCTAATAGAAGCACTTATTTAACTAAGTACTACTAGATTCTTGCGTTACTAGTATAGTACTGTTATCCTAGGTCTTTCTGCTGCTAGGATAGATGTTATCTAATATATCTTGCATAAAGTCTAGCATCTTTATTACTAAACCTTTAAGCAGCAAGTGCAATGTATCTGTTGCTAAAGACACGTAAATATTAAAGTTATAGTGCTTCTACCTAAAATAATTAACTAGATATATAAAGTCGTCGTATCCTTTATTAAGACATCTCTCTTATTATAGCTAAGTAAATTGCTCTGTTCTCTATAGATAAGATCTATATAAATTCTCTCTATCGTTAGGTACAATAGTATAACGCGTGCAATAGCGATTTTTCTTTATACTAGTTAAGAGTACTTGTTCTTCGTAGTTAGCTAATATTATGCAAATAGTTAGATAACACTGCCTTATTCGTCTGTCTACGCATGTAAGTAGTATTCTAGACTTAGCTACGTTTTCTAGTGCTGTATTAGATAGTAAGCAATAGTATTCTACTATATAGGCTAATATAGTAGTGCTTAAACTTACGTAACAGAAGCTTATCTATGCAATAGTAATACACTTAACTCTTAAGAAGAAGATTATGAATCTTAGTTATAGAAATAAACCTAGCTAGAAGAGTACTAGATGTCGATCTCTAACGTTAGGCTTTGCAGGATAGATTCCTAATTGTAATATAGACTAGCTATGCTGCTATATCTCCTAATATAAGTAAGAGTTATGTTTTATTAACTAATATAATAATTAGCACGACTATTGCTCTATCTAGTAGGCTTTATTATATATTCTACTACTAGTCTCTAGAATATAATTTATAATAAACGCGAATAGAATAGTCTGTATTGCCTAAGAAGAATTAGCTTAAGGCGTATACTAATTTATCTGCAAATAGGTAATAGCTAATTATAAACGCAATTAGCGATAAGATATTCTAATATACGAAAAAATGTTAGTTAGCCTTAAGTTTAGAAAGATTAGATATCTTAGCAATATCCTCCTATATTCAAATATTATCTTATATACTAGACTGCATTGCTAACATTACCTCTTGCTATTAGCAGCCTAATTAAAATAGTAATCTTATGTGTAAGTTATATAATTATGCGTCTGCAAAGAGGCTATTAATATCTTCTAGCGTGCATTTAATCTGTTGTAGCTATGCAGTAAACAAAAAGGCAAAGTCTAAACTAAAGGTGTTAACATAATTAGAGCTAGTAAACTTAGTCTAGATTATATTAGAGAAAGTATTATATACTCTTTTGTAGTTATAGACTCTGCTATTGCTAGTTCCTCTGCTAATTGCCTATTATATATCTAAAATAGCACTTTCTACGTCTGCGTAGATGTTAACAATAAGCTCTTTTATCTAATAAGGTCGTCCTTTGCGCATATATCTAGTGCATCTAAAATACTATTAGCTATTGCTAAGTCTGCATTTTTATCCTTCTTAATATAATTATATACTGTTATAGTAGAGCTTAAGCTATCTGCTGCATATATATGCACCTTTCTATCTTAAGCAGTATTATACTTATTGCTTAATAACGTGTACGTTTCGTTTAACTAGAGTGTTTTATAAACATTCTTAAATAGTTCTAGACTCTATTGCGTAAGATATTAGGAATAGCATTTAGCTATGTGTTTAGTAAGCCCTGCGTAGGTTTTAAGCTAGAAGCTATATATTATACAGAAGCGATCTATGCGCAGAATAGAAGAGAACTGTATTATGCAGAAGAGGTATTATTTTATAAATAAGTAAATAGCGTTAGAGTTATTATTTACGATGTTCTTGCATAAGTTAACAGCTGTATACGATAAGTTTATTCTACTATATTGCTAGTTCCTGCTTAGCTCTAGTAGCTAATAGTTGCAGATAGTCGCCTACTGTTATTCTACGCTGCTGAAGACTCTATAATTCTCTCTTATTCTATATATCTACCTTACTCTCTCTCCTAGGTCTAGTTAAGTGACTAGGTTTCTAGATACTATAGCACTACTTTTGCTGCTATAGGTTAAATAGAGGGCGTAATATAGTGTGATTTAATATTACGTAATTCTTATCTCTGCGTATAGGTTCTACTCTAATTAGCTGCTCTTAGAGTAGGCTTACTAGCTTCTTCGACGTAGTAGTTGTAGTAATCTAGCTCTCTAGGTAGTAGTACGTTTACAGCGAGAAGAAGCGCAAAGAGATACTTACTCTACTATTAATTTTTTTTTTGCTTACCTCTTAGCAGCTCTGTGCTAGTGCTAGCGGGCATATAAATCTTACTTATTTTCCTCTCTTCTTTCTTCTCTCTAATTATTAGGCTACTTGCAGATAGACCTATAACTCTATATTCTCTCTAATACTTAGCGACCGGGACTCATGCTAGTAGTAGAGAAAGATAGTAAGAGATAGTACTGCACTGCTCTAGACTAATAAAGATAACGACTTCTACTGTCGACGTAAGTAATATTATAGTTAAGATTACTCTAACTCTAACTCTAGATAGTAGCTAATAGTCTCTAAGAGCGCACTGAAAAGTTTATAGAGAAACCTAGATATATTTAGTGCTATAAGATATCTTATCTAGTTTTAGAAAAGGTTTTGAATATATCTAAGTTACCTCTTTACTGTTCTCATTCAGCGAAGGCAGATAGGAATTTTGCTAAGGCTTAGTAGTAATTTAGAATATATTATTTTATTAGAGTTGCTACTAAGAGCTTTACTATAGTTTAGTGCTTACTATACCTATAATCTACTCTGCTTAACTAGCCTAGTAAAGCTAAAGGAATGCTCTCTACGCGCTGTCCTCTTAGATATCTAGCGCTTAGAAGTTATAATAGCAGAGAAGGACTGTAAGAGATAGTGCTACACTGCTCCTAACTAGCAAGGCTCTTAGATTATATATAACTTCTACGTAATATTATGCTTAAAAGGTACTCTAACTCTAACTTTAAATAATAGCTAGATAGAGTAATAAATATGTAATTTAATGCCTACTAGCCTAGTAAAGCTAGACTTATAATCTCTACGCACTATCCTCTTAGGTACCTAGCGCTTAGGAGTTATAATAGCAGAATGAGGACTATAAGAGATAGTGCTGCACTGCTCTAGACTAGCAAGGCTCTTAGATTATATATAACTTCTACGCAATATTATGCTTAAAAGGTACTCTAACTCTGACTTTAAATAATAGCTAGATAGAGTAATAAATATATAATTTAATGCCTACTAGCCTAACAAAGCTAGACTTATAACTTCTACGCACTATCCTCTTAGGTACTTAGCGCCTAGAAGTTATAATAGCAGAGGAGAACTATAAGAGACAGTGCTGCACTGCCTTAGACTAATAAGGCTCTTAGATCCTATATAACTTCTACGTAATATTATGCTTAAAATATACTCTAACTCTAACTTTAAACGACAGCTAGATAGAGTAATAAATGTATAATTTAATGCCTACTAGCCTAACGAAGCTAGACTTATAGACTCTAAGCAATATATTCTCTAACACCTAGCGCCTAGGAAGATAGAGATAGCGAGAGATAGTGCTGCACTGCTCTAAACTAATAAAGACAACGACTACTACACTATATCTAAATAATATTATGCTTAAAGCTGCTCTAAACCTAACTTTAGATAACTGCAGAATAAAGTAATTACTCTATAGTTTAATGCATACTAGCTTAATAAAGTTAGACTAATACTCTCTACGCAACATTCTTCTAGTGTCCTGCGCGCAGGGCTCGTAGTAGTAGAGAGAGATAGTAAGGAATAATATTATACTACCTTAGACTAACGAAGATAACGACTACTACACTATATCTAAATAATATTGTGCTCGAAGCTGCTCTAACTCTAACTTTAGATAACTGCAGGATAAACTAATTACTCTATAGTTTAATGCACGCTAGCTTAAGAAAGTTAGACTAATACCTCTCTACGTAGCATTCTCTTAGTGCATACTACGCGCAGGGCCCGTAGCAGGCAGAGGATAGTAAGAGATAGTGCTGCACTATCCTAGAAAATATAGATAGCTACTAGGCTGCAGCAATTAGCCTGTTTAATATAATTAAGTTCTGCTAGACTAAGGCATGCCTGCTATGCAGAGCAGCTCTTAAGTTAAAATATTATTATTTGTATAACTTTGCCTTAACTTTAACCTACTATCTATCTATACTTACGCTAAAGTTTCTTTAATTTAATTGCTTCTTATAACCTTCTTACTGCAACTATCCTGCGTATACGCGCACTTTTCTAAGCAATATCTATACCTAACTGCGTGTCTATAGCAGCTATTTATACTTATAATACTGCCTCTGCCTGCTTACTACCGCAAGGCTAAGCTTAAGATAGGCTAAGTAATCTAAGAAGATAATATAGTTTATAGTATAGCTACTACTACTATAAGGTGCTAAGCATAATGTTAAATCTTAGGCAGCAGAGACTAATAGCATCTTATAAGAGAATTAGAAGCAAGGCATAGTCTCTTAAACCTTAGCGTTCACGATCTAGTAGAGGAGTTTGCTAGATATGTCTTAAGCTAGGTTTAAGAAAAGAAGATTTAAGACTAAAACCTTAACTTAAACATTAGATAAGTCTGTATACGCGGTTTTTAAATGTTTAGCTAGTAGTAGTAATCTATCTATAACTATAAGATGCGCAAACTCCTCTAGTCTTTTGCGAAGTAGCAGCTGCAATTATCTGTTATATAATAGTAACTAAATTGCAGCACTTTAGCAATAAAGTTAAGACTAAGAATCCTTATAATACGCTAATGCTAATACTGTCTAAGACGGCATAACTATAGTCTTTGTCTATTTGTGTCTAATACGTCTACAGCATTAATAGCTAATAAATAAGGCTTTGCATTACTTACTAGGCCGTTTTTACTAGCTAACGTAAACGTGGTTAGTCTAATCTCTGTCTACTAAGCGGTACTCTTAATAGAGCTAATAACAATAAATCGTTAGATATAGGTAGAGAAGTAAAGACTTTGACATTAGGATCTAGCGCATTAAGTATAATATCTCTATAATTTTTTTTTTAGCGTGTAAGCTCTCTAATTTATATAAAGCAGGCACATCTTTAGTAATAGACACGTTGACAGTAATGCCTATTAAGGATAATAATAATTTGCTAAACACTATTAACTCGCATATTAAATTAAGGAAGCTTAAAGAAGTAATGCTATTATGCTAGATAATAAAATTACTAAGTATTCCTAGTGCAGGTAGAATAGAAAAACTTAAACTAATATATACTCTACTAACATTTATATGCAGTATAATTCTATTCTAATAAACTACCTAAACAGCTCTTACTATCTAAGAAGAGAGTCTAATAATTTCTTATTCTACTAGATAAATACTCTAAGAAGCACCTTAAGGTCTGCGAAGCAGATGCATTAAAGCAGGTAGATATAAACGTAAGAGAAGGAGAAAACAAGAATTATAGTAGCCTATATTACTCTAATAGTAACAGCGACACTATTACTAGGAAGACGAGGATAAAGGCCTGCGCTTAATTAATTAAAAGACAGAGGTTAGAATTAGAAGCGCAGCTTAGGAAAGTAAGCAAAGAAGAAGAGTTAGCTAAAACTAAAAAAGAGAAGAGAGAGAAAGAAGCCTAAGAGCGTAAGGCTAAGTTAGATAGCCTGCTAGATAGCGATAACTATTGCTTAGATAGCAGCTTAGATATTAACTCTAAGGATAACTTAGAGGATAAGAAGGCAACGATAGCAAAGGACCTTGCTAGAGAATAAAAGGAAAGGCTTAAAGCCTTATTAAATGCTAAGTACGTCTACTATAGAAGACAGTTAACTACTATTTACCCTGCTAATAAATAAACTAGAATAAGAGATAGTCTCTCTGTAAGAGTAGAGACAGCAATAGAATACTGCACTCTAGAAGAGTAGACTTTAGCTGTAGTATTCTTTAGCGTTTTAATTAATAACCTCTAGAATAAGCGCACAATAAAGCTACTAGCATGTTAGAGAGGTTATTGCAACTCTACTCTATACTAGCTTATAGGCGCATATATTCTCTACTTTAAAGAGTTATTATCTAATAATAGTAGGATCTTTGCTAGCGTTATAGGCATAACTAGGACGCGAGCGATAGTGCTTTTAGCTATTATAGAATACGTTTACTTTAAGAACTAGATAGAAGTGCAAAATACCTAAGCAGAAGAGTCTTATCCTTTAACGCTAAACCTTAATAAGCAGCTATAATAATAACTAGTTAGAGCGTGTAGCTGATGCCTAGAAGAATAAGGTAGTTATAATAGATCTTGCAAACTCTATATTGTGCGACCTAAGCGATCTGCTAGTTGTAAGGTTCTGCATCTTTAGTAACTCTGCTCTAGAGAACATAGGTATACTAACGAATAAGAAGGTAGTAGAGATGCAAACTAATACTGCTACTACTTTTGCTAATAAGCTTACTGCTATTAATAAGTTAGTTAGACTACAGACCTTTATACTAAAGATCCTAGAGCACGTAGAAACAGTTTACTAGATAATAGCAGAGGCGAATATGCCTACTGTGCACTCTAAGGCTACGAAGCACTGTCTAGCACTATTAGCAGTATAGTTTGCGTTAGTCTGCAGCTTTAGAAAGGTAGATAGGTATATATTTAGAGCTAATAATACTATAAGCGTTACAGCATAGCAAACAATTACGCGCAAAGGCATCTTTTAGATAGAAACAAATATAATACTACTTTCTAGTTATGTCACTGTATAGGGGCGGACTGTATTCGATAAATTCTATAATTATAAGTTAGAGAGCATAATTATAGCTAAGTTTTATAAGGATCTTTGAAAGTATAACTAAGGATACTAATAGAAAGCATAGGCTCTATCTAGAACGCAGCAGCGTAGTAGACAAAGTAATAGGCAAACATACTTACAAGACGTATAATAGAGTCTACGCGTTAACTGCAAAGACCTTATCTCTCTAGCATTCTTAAACTTTAGATATTAACAGCCTAGTAATAAATAGGCAATAGCGCGACGTAGTCGCTAATATAAGGTACAGCGCAGACTAATTTAAGGCGTTAGATAGTATAAGGAACTAACTGCAAAAGAAGCAAAGGATACGCTAAGGTTTGCGTAGAAAAGAATATTAAAGATAAGCGACTAATAGGCTAATCTAATATCTATTATTAAGAGTAAGTTCTTTACTTCTTTTTAAGGCTATAAACTACCAAGGTTCCTTAGCATAGTAGAAGACGCTAAGCGACAGTGCAGATAGGTCTTCTTATAAGAAGGCCTTAGACCTATAGCAATTAGCTTAAAATAAATCTTTAAACGCTCTAGAACTAAAGCAATTGCAGCCTATCTTTCGCCTGCTAAATTAAGGGCAGCCTAATTTAAGGCAATTAGCTGCTATGTTATTCGCGTAATAGCAAAAAGCGCAGAGGATATATTTAACTATCTAGGCAACGAAAACTGCTATACAGCGAACCTAGATATCTTGCTTGAAGCGAGCGCAGAGTTTGAATATATTAAGAGTATATATAAAACTCTTAGTACCTTATAGCTATGATACTAAACCTAGAGCTCTGCTACTAAAGAGGACGGGAAAGTAGCTAGAACGCTACTACTGCTAAAGAAAATCTATCCTAATACTCTTATATTGTTATATAAACTGGTTGTGCAGGCAGTAACGCAGTTAGGCTTAAGAAAGAAGTTCTATAATAAGAACGTCTTAGTTATGCTAGAAGGTATAACATAGCAAGATATTAACTATAAGCCTGCTAAATAGAGAGATCTAGTTAGATCTTAGATTATAGTTGCTTTAATAGTATTCGTAGAGGTAACTATACTAATAGAAGCTACGCACGTCGTTATTATAGAGCTGTAAGATAGATAGAATACACTAGACTAATTTATGTTCTAAGAGTATTAACTTAGTTAGCTAGGAGACTATAGTTAAGGCCTAAGTAAGCAGAGTATAAAAATAATTTTGCGGGATAGACTATAGAGTATAAGATCTAAGGTCGTAAATCTGCGCGTAGACTAGCAGCAATTTAAGCCTATTCTTATAAATTTAGAAGCGCTCTCCTAAGGTCTAGCGCACTAATAGAGATAGTTCTTAATAGTGCTTAATAGTGCTTAACAGTAGCTAGCTGTATAAAACGCAGGACTAGCATAGTAATAGAATAATGCTTATATTATAAATAATATTAATAAAGCTCTTTCTAGTAACATAATATATACTTTCTTTATTATCTGCTTATAGTACGTATCCTTGCTAGTAATGACGAGATAATAGAACTTACGACTATTATTGCGAAGCCTTAGCGCTTAGAGAGTGTCCTTGCGCTAGTCGTGCTCTTCTGCGCTATAGTCCTGCTCTTTGTCCTATATAAAATAGAGAGCTTGCTTCTAATGCAGATATAGCTCTGTCTTAATATAACTAGACAGCTCTTGCGTAGGTACTTTATCTAATTTACTAATAACTATATTAAAAACGTTAGCAACGTTAGCCTAGATCTTATTAACGCTTTGCAAGACGTAGATACTGCCTAGTTCTCTAGGTGTTAGCTCTTGCTAGGTGAACTAATTAGTCTAAAAGCTAGGATCTATTGCTTAGATCTGTGTAAGAGAGTTGCTATCTTATAGGTTATAGTAGTTGTAGCGCTAGAGCTTAAAAATAAGTCGTAGCAGCTGAATATTCTTGCTCTTATAGAACTTGCTAATATTATAGGCCTACTTCTGCTTATAGTATAACTAGAGCGTTATGCTAATAAGCTCTAAGAAAGGTAAGCCTAGAGGACTCTCGCTAGCTTATTTTCGTTAAATATTAGTCTAAGCTATCTATATTAGTCTATTAGCCTTCGCTCTATCTATTAATAGATATAATCTAGTTAACGACTTCATGTCGACTCTACTAAATTCTCTGCTAGTAGGATTAGTAACTATAATATTAAGATTGTTACGATTGTTTTTAGCTTAATAGAATAAGACCTTAATTTAGCCTTGCTGACTACTGTTACTAAGGTACTTCTTTAGGTTAGGATAAGAAACGGTGTAGGCCTAGACGTAAGTGTGCTTAACTTTGCTAATATATATAAGCTTCTCTATATTATCTCTAACTAACTAAACATTATTATTATCGCCTAAATCTGCGTTAGACTAGTTATTATGCATTAGAGGTGGAGTATTTACTTATTATTAAGTTAATTAACAGTTCTGTCTGCGAGAGTGCTTAACTACTTATCTTTTATAACTTAAGACTGCTGCTACTGTTAAATCCTTAGCAATGCGTAGACTTTTTGTAGTTCTTATTAGTCTTAATTTACTTTGCTAGTAAAGCTGTGCGCTTCTAGACGTTGTGTAACTGCTTAATAAGTAAGATTTAGCTAGTAATAGTAGGATTAGTACGCCTGCAGTTAAGGTTGCTACTAGATAATGCAGGGCGTTTTAATGCAAGTAATTACAGGTTAAGTAGAGCAGTTAGGCTAAATTGTAGAGTAAGTGCAATATTATTATTATTATTATTAACGCAGTCTGCGTTACCTAGCAAATCGCCTATTAGCTCTACGTTTTCTATAGTATCGAAAGCAATACTAGGCACGAAATTAAGGTCTATAATACTAATCTTTAGCAGAGAGGCTAGATTAAGCATCTGCCTGCTTATATAGTACTACAGATAGGTTAATTAGTATTCTTGCACGCAGGCTGTTAGTTATGTAAGGTTAGGAATAAAAGCTTCTATAGCGTAGAAAAAAGTAGAGACGATGTAGACGATATATTGCTAATCTTAGTAGAGAGGCTAGTTTAAGTAGCTGCCTGCTTATATAGAACTGCAGATAGGTTAATTAGTATTCTTGCACGCAGGCTGTTAGCTATATAGACGTTAGAGATAAAAGCAATACTAAGTACGAAATTAAGGTCTATATTGCTAACCTTAGCAGAGAGGCTAATTTAAGCAGCTGCCTGCTCGTACAGAACTGTAGATAGGTTAATTAGTGTTCTTGTACGTAGGCTGTTAGCTATATAGACGTTAGAGATAAAAGTAACACTAGGTATAAAATTAAGGTCTATATTGCTAACCTTAGCAGAGAGGCTAAGTTAAGCAGCTAACTGCTCGTACAGAACTGCAGATAGGTTAATTAGTGTTCTTGCACGCAGGCTATTAGTTATATAAGGTTAGGAATAAAAGCTTCTATAGCATAGGAAAAGCAGAGACGATATAGACGATATATTGCTAACCTTAGTAGAGAGGCTAGTTTAAGCAGCTGCCTGCTTATACAGAACTGCAGATAGGTTAATTAGTATTCTTATACGCAGGCTGTTAGCTATATCAAGCGTTAGGAATAAAAGCTTCTATAGCGTAGGAAACGCAGAGACAATATAGACAACTTTAGTTCTTGCCTCTTGCAGAAAATAGAGCAGAAGAGAATTAGGTAAAGAAAGAGAGATTATATACCTCTTTTACGTGCCTCTTGCAGGTTAAGTAATAGCGCTAGATTTATGCTATAAGAAATGCAGATATAGTTATTGCATATTAGAGGCGCTTTAAAACACGTGCTTAGTTAATTATAATCTAAATATCTTTATAACACGTTAACGTTGTACTAGACGACTTCTTATATTTAGTGTTAAATGCTAAGCAATAGTACTACTTATTGCTATATCGTGCAAGTAAGAGTAAACTTAAACAGCGCAGCGGTGTATATAGATAAAGTAAGTAGCTAGAAAGAAGAGTTAATAGTTAAAGATAGTTAAGTTGCATGCAAGACTATCCTCTTAATAGTTCTAATAAGTTTATTAATATTATCCTAGGAGTTAAATATAATACGTAGCAGTTACGACGCCTAATGCCTTAAGTTAAGTTATAGAAAATACTAGGTTATTATAGTTTCTAGGTAAGATAGTGCTTGCAAGGCGTATGCATAAATGTAGTCTATACTAACGCTCTATTAGCGCACGTCTTCTATAGCAAATCTCTATCTCTTCTTTCTAACGAAGTGATAATGCTTTCTTAACATCGCGTATCGCCTCTACTGCTATATAGTATAAAAATAGCATAATGTAATATTCTTTGTCTCTTATAATACTAACGTATTCCTCTAAGATAACATCTGCGTAGGTTCTAGCTCTAATTAAACTATTGTAATACTACTAAGCTCTCCTTTATAACGCATAGTTGCTAGCCTCTCTCTAACTGCGTAAACTAACCTAATATACATAATATTACTACTAAGACTGCAGTGTCTAAGTTATAGTATAATGCCTAAGCTTAAAGTTGCTCTATTGCCTGCTCCTAGTAGTTGCAGGACAAAGCGATAAATCTGTAGTTTAATACCTACTAGCCTAACAAAGCTAGACTTATGACCTCTATGCACCGTCCTCTTAGGTATCTAGCGCCTAGAAGTTATAATAGCAGAGAAGAACTGTAAGAGATAGTGCTGCACTACTTCTAACTAATAAGGCTCTTAGATTACATATAACTTCTACGCAATATTATACTTAAAAGGTACTTAGACTCTAACTTTAAACAATAGCTAGATAGAGCAACAAATATGTAATTTAATGCCTACTAGCTTAGCAAAGCTAGACTCGTGCCTTCTACGCGCTGTCCTCTTAGATATCTAGCGCTTAGGAGTTATAATAGTCAGAGAAAGACTATAAAGGATAGTGCTACACTGCTTCTAACTAATAAGGCTCTTAGATCTTACACAACTTCTAAGCAATATTATGCTTAAAATATACTCTAACTCTAACTTTAAACAACAGCTAGACAGAGTAACAAATATGTAATTTAATGCCTTCTAGCCTAATAAAGCTAGACTTATAATCTCTAAGCAATATATTCTCTAATACCTAGCGCCTAGGACTCGCAGTAGCAGATAGAGATAGTAAGAGACAGTGCTATACTGCTCTAGACTAATAAAGCTCTTAGATCTTATATAACTTCTACGCAACATTATGCTTAAAAGGTACTTAGACTCTAACTTTAAACGATAGCTAGACAGAGTAACAAATATATAATTTAATGCTTACTAGCCTAACGAAGCTAGACTTATAACCTCTAAGTAATATACTCTCTAATACTTAGCGCCTAGAACTCGCAGTAGCAGATAGAGACGGCAAGAGACAGTACTATACTACTCTAGACTAATAAAGATAACGACTACTACACTATATCTAAATAATATTAAGCTTAAAGCTGCTCTAACTCTAACTCTAGATAACTGCAGGATAAACTAATTACTCTATAGTTTAATGCACACTAGCCTAATAAAGTTAGACTAATACTCTCTACGTAATATCTTTCTAGTGCTCTGCGCGCAGGACTCGCAGCAGTAAGAAAAGAGAGATAGTAAGAGATAGTAAGAGATAGTGCTGTACTGCTCTAGACTAACAAAGATAATAACTACTATACTGCATCTAAATAATATTAAGCTTAAAGCTGCTCTAACTCTAACTCTAGATAACTGCAGGATAAACTAATTACTCTATAGTTTAATACACACTAGCTTAATAAAGCTAAACTAATATCTCTCTACGCAGCATCCTCTTAATGCTCTGCGCGCAGGGCCTATAGCAGGCAGAGGATAGTAAGAGATAGTACTATACTGTTCTAAGAAATCTTAATAGTTACTAGACTGCAGCAAGCAACCTATTTAGCATAATTAAGTTCTACTAGACTAAAGCATGCTCGCTATATAGAGCAGCTCTTAAGTTAAAATATTATTATTGCTTAACTTTATACTTACTCTTACTTATTATCCTATCTGCATCTAGCATATTTGCCTAGTGCATATAAACGCAACGCAACTAATAACCTTTTTAGCTATATAATAATATTATGTTTTCTGTAAGCTCTGCGCATTAAAGCCTAAGCTCTTTATACATTACGCTGTAATTTCTTTTTATCGTTATTTTATCTACTAACACGTTTTGCTATATTGCTACTATTACAGCAACGTGCTTCTTAAATCTATAACGCGCTTCTTACGTTAATAATGCGCTTCTTATATTAATAACCTGCAACTGCGCTTAAACTCGTCTATAGTTAGTAAGCGCACTCTTCTAAGTAATATCTATATATTAACACGTACTTTTAGTAATAGTCTAATAATTATATATAGTCGCTAACTATCTTCTACTCTAGGCGCGAAGCTATTATAGCTAGACGTAATAGCGATGATAACAGTAACACAGAATAGGCGCTGCTAAAGTAACTAGAGTAGTATAAGAGCAAGGCTAATATAATAAGCTCTAATAGCATGTTATAAACGAATATAAGAGAAGGATATAGGATTATGACCTTAGAGGTTATTAAACTTATAGAGGACCTTATAAGCTATGTTAAGAAAAAGGACCTACTTAAGAAGATCTAATTAGAAAAGAGCTAATCGCAGCTTCTAAAGAGCTTGCGTTTACTAACGTTAAAGGACTAGCTTATAGTAGCTAAATATACACAGCTGCGAAATGCGTAAATACTTAAAGTCTTCTATAAGGCTGCAGCTAGAACTATCTAGATAATAATGCTAGCTAAGGTGCGTTAGTACAGCGCTAAGGTTAAAACAGAGGACCTAAGCAATATGCTAACGCTGCATACTGTCTAAGACAGCGCAGCGATAGTCTTTATCTATCGTATCTAATAGGTCTATAGCGTTAATAACTGATAAGTTCAGCATTGCATTACTTACTAAGCTAGCTATCTTAAATAACGCTAATATTGCCTTAGTAGACGCTGTGCATTACTCTGTCGTTAAATAATTCTCTATGTTTAGGCTAATAACGAAGGAAAGCTAGTAGAAATTAGAGGAGAACTACTTTAAGATTAGAGCCTAGCACCTTAAGTATGATGCTCTTATCTAGCATTTATTATTGCCTAAGTACTCTAATTAGTACTAAGCAGGCACCTCTTAGGTTATAGATGCGTTAATAATAACGCTTATTAAGAACGACGACGACTTGCTAGGCACCGTTAACTCTTATATTAAGTTAAGAAGGCTTAGAGCAGTAATGCTATTATGCTAGATAATAAAACTACTAGGCGATTCTAATAAAGATATAGTATGAACTCTTAAAACTAAAATATATACTACTAATATCTATATGCAGTAATATTCTAACCTAACGAACTACTAGAATAGCTCTTACTACTAGAACAGCTCTTACTATCTAAGAAGAGAGGCTGATATTCTAAACTTATACTAGATAGACTTCCTCTTAAGCGCTGTAAGACTAAGGCAGCAGACAGCAGATATGCAAAAGTAAGCAGGGGAAGAACTAAGAAAGATAAAGATTTAGAGGACTCTAATACTAGCAGCGACGTTCTGCGCCTACGTAGGACGAGACAGAGCAGCAGCCTACGCTTAATTAGCTAAAAGAAAGCAGTTAGGAAAGGAAGCGCAGCTTAAGAAGACTAGAGACGAAGAGGAGCTAGCTAAAGCTAAAAAAGAGAAAGAGGAGAAAGAAGCTTAGAAGCGCAAGACTTAGCTAGATAGCCTGCTAGATAGTAATAACTACTGCTTAGACAGCAGCTTAGATATTAACTCTAAGGATGACTTAGAGGATGAGAAGGCAACGACAGCAAAGGACCTTGCTAGAGAATAAAAGGAAAGGCTTAAAGCTTTATTAAACGCTAAGTAAGTCTACTATAGAAGATAGTTAACTACTGTTTACTCTGCTAATAAACAAACTAGAACGAGAGACAGTTTCTCTATAAGAGTAGAGACAGCAATAGAACACTGCACTCTAGAAGAGTAGACTTTAGCTGCAGTATTCTTTAGCGTTTTAATTAATAACCTCTAGAATAAGCGCATAATAAAGCTACTAGCATATTAGAGAGTTAGTTGTAACTTTACTTTATACTAGCTTATAGACGCATATATCCTCTACTTTAAAGAGTTATTATCTAATAATAGCGAGATCTTTACTAACGCTATAGGTATAGGCAAAACGCAAGCAATAGTACTTGCCGTCCTTATAAGATACGTTTACTTTAAGAACTAGATAGAAGTATAAAATGCGTAAGCAGAAGGCAACGCAATAGAATATAACGCAGTTAATAATAATAATAAGCTATATTCTACTAAAGGCGAGAGAACGTTTTACTGCGCGTGCAAAAGAAGCCTCTCCTTTAACGCTAAACCTTAATAAGCAGCTATAATAATAACTAGTTAGAGGCGAGCAGCTAATGCCTAGAAGAATAAGGTAGTTGCGATAGATCTTATAAACTCTACGTAGTACGACCTAAGCAATCTGCTAGCTCTATAATTCTGCTTCTTTAGTAACTCTTCTTTAGAGAATATAGGCAGACTAACGAAAGAGAAAGTAATAGAGATGCAAATTAATACTACTAACGGCTATCTTCTAAAGCGCTTGCTGCTGCTAATAAGTTAGTTACTCTATAGAGCTACGTGCTAGAAGGCGTAGATTATTAAGAAACAGTTTACTAGATAATACTAGAAGCAAATACGCCTGCTGTGCACTCTAAGGCTATAAAGCACTATCTAGCACTGTTAGCAGTACAGTTTATAATAGTCTGCAGCTTTAGAAAGGTAGATAAGCATATGTTTAGAGCTTATAATACTATAAGCGTTACAGCACAGCAAACGATTATATGCAAAGGCAGCTCTTATATAGAAAAGAGAGCAATACTGCTTCCTAGTTATATTACTATATAGGGGCAGACTATATTTAATAAATTCTACAATTGCAAGTTAGAGGGCATAATCATAGCTAAGTTTTACTAGGATATTTAAAGCTATAACTACAGATACTAATAGAAAGCATAGGCTCTGTCTAGAACGCCTATAGAATAAAGACTAAATAAGATCTTAATCTTTGTATCGCTAGCACTTATTAGCCTTTAAAATAGGAAAGAGGTCTCTAACTAGTTCAACGCTACTAATAAGAGAGACTCTGTAACTAGCAATCGCATCTATAAGATAGAAGATATAGTCTACTAGTTAATTGCGGAGATACTATCTTATAGGACTTACTAAAACACAGCTCTTAATAGCCTAGCAATAGCTAAACAATAGCGTAATATAATTGCTAATGTAAAGTATAACGCAAGCGAACACGAGTTATCTTATAAGTATAAAGAACTTATATCTTAAGGAGCAGTAGTAGCGCAGAGGTTTATGTTAAAAAGAATATTAAAGACGCGCGACCTATAAGGCAAACTAATATCTAGTATTAAGAGCGACTTCCTGCCTTACTTCTAAAGCTGCCTATATCTAGATTTCCTTAGCATAGTACAAAACGCTAAGTAATAATATAGAGATATTCTAGAAAAAGAAGGCCTTAATAAATTAGAAGCTAGCAGACGTATAATCTTTAACTGCTTTAAGATGCAGGCAATAGCATTCTACTCTGCGCTTGCTACTCTAAAGGTAGCATAGTTTAAAATATATAGTAGCTGCAAAGTTAAACGCTTTACATTAAACAGCGTAAAGGACCTCTTTACTAACTTAAGTAAGGACTATTTTCTAGTACGAGAGGCACGTGCTATAACTAAAAGCAGCCTAAAGTTTTAAAACTTATTGAATTTATGCTCTAAGGTTAAAATTCTAGGAATGCTAAGCTAGATATAGAGCATTGCAGCAGAAGATATAGCAAAAGTAGCTAATATACTACTACTGCTAAAGGAAGTCTGCGCTAAAATTCTTATAGAGTTGTATAAACTAATCGTGCAGGCAGTAACGTAGCTAGGCTTAAGAGAGAAGTTTAGTAATAAGAGCATCTTAGTTATGCAGAGAGGTATAATACAGCACAAAATTAACCTTAAGCTTACTAAATAGAGAGATCTAGATAGGCCTTAGATTATAGTAGCTTTAATAGCATTTGCAGAGGTAATTATACTAACAGAAGCTACGCACGTCGTTATTATAGAGCTGCAAGATAGGCAGAATATATAAGATTAATTTATGTTCTAAGTGTACTAACTTAGCTAGTTAGCAGAAATATGTGTTAGCATTGTCTATTTTAACCTAGATAGTAAACTAGAACTTAAAGTACTAGGTAAGCAGGACGTTAAAACAACTTTCTAAGATAAACTATAAAGTAGAGGATTAATAGTTACAGATTAACGCATAGACTAGCATTAAACTAAACTAATTATTATAAGTTTAGAAGCACTCTGCTAAGGTCTAGCGCACTGCTAGAAAAGGTGCTTAATAGTGCTTAATAGTGCTTAATAGTACTTAATAGTAGATAACTGTATAGAATACAGGACTAGCATAGTAATAGAATAATTCTTATGTTACTAATAATCCTAATAAAGCTCTTTCTAGTAATATCTGTGATATCTAGTTACAATGCAGAAAGAAGTAAATATGTAGTAAGATATTTAAGGAAAGTATATTAAAGAAGTAAACTTTAATAGCGCAGGTAAGAAAGATAGAGTAGGTAGGAAGAAAGAAAATATAACAGTTAAAGATAGTAAAGTTGCGTGCTAGACTGTCGCGTTAACAGTTCTGATAATTCTGATAGTACTGACTATTTTAACGAAGTTTTGTTTTAAAGTATATTTAATAACAAACATAAATTCCTTAAATTAATTAACTTGCTAGCGACACAGTCAATTCTATAGTATTAATAGAAATAAATATTCGACAGATTTTTAGTTTTCCTAACAAGTAATAAGCTCTTCTTTTTATAATTCTTCTTATAGTTAATCTTCTTCTCTTAAGCAGTTCTTTTCTTATAGCACGCTTTCTAATTCTCTATTAAGCTTAGCTATATGCTCTTCTCTAGTAGAATTCTCTTCTTATAGTCTTAAAGATACTAGTAATAGTAGTAGTATAAGTAGCTTTACTTAGCTTACTATATTTTTACTAGATACTATTACTAAAGCTACTTAAGGTAGAACTAGTTCTGCTACTTAAGAAGTAGTAGCTTTTTAGAATAAGTTTCTCTAGTAGCTTAGTTACTAGCTATCTACTAGATTTCTAGTAAGCTATTATTAGTAAGGCTCTAGTAATTCTTCTTATTATTCTACTTCTAGCAGTTCTAGAGATACTTAGGTATCTTATTATAGTAGTATTAGTAGTTCTAGTAGTTCTTTAGATAAGCGTAGTTATAGTAGCTCTAATAGCTACTCTTAAGAAAGCTCTAGTAGTAGTAGTAGTAGTAGCCTAAGTAGTAGTTAGTAATAGTATTCTATAGCCTTTTTACTAGGTTTCTTTTAATCTTTCTGCATATTATTAAGCCTAATAGTATAGCTTTTTCTTATATCTTTTTTCTTTTTTCTCTCTACCTCTTATAATATATAAAATAAAACTTATAATTCTTATAAAAATAATTTCTAAACTCTATAGTAACTTTCTCTTCTATTTATTAAGCCTGTTTTTCTTATATACTAATATGCACTTTTTATTTTCTTCTTTCTTCTACTCTTTTTACCTTTAACTATCTTATAGTTAAAAGTCTTATAGATTATCTACTTTACCTCTAAACTATTTCTATTCTGTATTATCTATAGCTTTACGTAGAATCTAAACTTAGACTTATTATGCTAAGGCCTAGTTTAAGAGAGTATAGCCTTTCTTATATATTTCTTTTAGTTTATCTTCTCTTATATTACTAATATCTATTAGGTCTAGAGTTTCTACGTCTTTATCTAGCACTATCTCTATATTTAACAATAACTACTAATAGAACTTGCGTAGCTAGTTACTAGCGTAGATTACTTTTAGTAGCGCGCTATCTAGTTCTTTAAGAATATATATTACTTTTTTAGAGATGCTCTTAATATAGAAAGGCTCTTTCTAGCAAAGTTCTAGTTTTTATAATCTGCTTATATTAAGGTCTTAAATAACGTTTCTAACTAAGACTAAGTCTCTATAAGTTATTAGATCTGCGCATAGTATAGCTTTATTATTAAACTATTTCTTTCTCTTTTCTCTAAGTTATATAGTTTAATCTACTACTTTCTTTAGTTAGTTATCTCTATATTTAAACTATTTTACTTATAACGTAAGTAGCGTTGCTATATTCTATACTTAGTTCTAAGAAAGTATTTGCTATATATAAATACTAAGTTCTACTAGAAGTATATATTCTTACCTAGTAATAAAGAATATTAGAGTCTTACTAGTAGAGCGTTTAACTATTACTTAGTCTGCCTATAGTATAAGATATAAGTTTATAACCTAGTTTCTCTTTATCTTATATAAAGCTCTTATAAGTTCTTTATAGCTACGCTTAATAAGCTTTTAGGCGTATAGATTAAACGCGCTTACTATAACTATTATAGTACTATATAGTATTACTAGATCTTTTATAAGTTCTTTATTTTCTAGGCCTCTATCTACTAAAAGCTTTATTAGAACTCTCTAATAAGCAAAGATTATCTCTTCTAGAAACCTAGAGACTTATAAAGAGCTATTTTCTAAGAGTACTTTAGCTTTAATATATTCTAAAAGATAGTCTCTTGCAATTACTAGAAACTTCTTTCTAGTAAAGCTATTAGATATATATACTATATCTATAGTTATCTATACCTATATAATATTAGAGCTTTATATAGAGTATAGTTCTTTATTAAAGTATTATGCGCTATAAATCTAGCATTCTTAGTATATTTTAATATATTGTTTTACAGCCTTAAATATATTATTCTAGAAGTACTACGTCTATATCTTTCTCTAAGTACCTTCTCTTTCTTAATAACCTAATACCTTATAAAGTTATTAGAGAATTTCTAATTATTAGAAAAGAATATCTATAACTCTTCTTAATAGATATCTAGGTTCTACTTTAGCCTATAGAATACTTTCTTTTATATAAAATTTGCATACTTATCTTTAAAGATTTCTTATACCTTTCTAGTTAAGCTAAGTAGAGTTCTGCATTATAACTAGCTATTAGGCGCAATTCTAGATATAAAGTAACTTAGTTATACTCTAAGAAGAAGTTAATAAGAGAAACTACTTAGTAGCCTATAAATTCTTTAGAGAACTTATTAGCATTTAGTAGTATATTAGCGTCTCTTACTATAACTTAATTAATCTTTTAAGCATTATTAATAAGATAGTAGCCTTAATTCTTCTTTTTAATAAAGAACTAGAAGTTACTATATAGGCTTTTATTATACTTAAGCACTTCTTAGTTAAGTTACTACTAGATTATATTATTTACTTCTATCTTAAGTCTTCTTAGAACTAGAAAATTGCTTTCTTTCTAGGCGTTATAAAGCATAGTGTTAATATATACTAGAGAATAGATATCTTTATAAATTCTTTCTAATTCTATAAAGTTAAAGCTAAGCGCTGCTTCTTAGCAGAAGAAGACTTTCTATAGCATAAGCTTTTCTTATAGCTATAGCTATTTAGTAATTTTTATCTTCTCTAGCCTTTTATTAGTAACTCTAGTTCTAACTAAAAATAGAGTAGTTCTATCTCTAATATATTATTAGAAGGTTCTCTAGCTTTAGTTAGTATTTAGCTTCTATCTTTTTACTGCTTATACTTACTAATCTATTCTCTCTTCTATAGTATATAGCATAAAGTTAGATTTGCTAATAAGCTAGACTTTCTAATCTTTCATTTTATATATTATAGCTACTTTAAACTTAATATAGTTTTAAGATACTTATACTTTAACTTCTACCTATGCCTACTTTTTCTTAAAGTATTTTTAAGAGTCTACGCAATAGGCATATGCAAGTTCTTATAGAATTTCTTTAACTTTCTAGTCTAATAATAGAAGAATATTAATAATAAATAAGCTTTCTTAGTTATAAATAATAATTCTCTCTGCTCTCTTACGCCTAATAGTTCTATAGTTATTATATCTAATAAAGTTACTTTTAGTTAATATTAGAAGCAAATTACCTCTTAATATTTATTAGAGTAAAGCAAAAGGTAATATATTATTAGAGCCTATTCTACTATTATTCTACGCGATCTAGCTACTTATAATACTTAAGACTTTTCTTTATACTCTAAAGGCACTATTACTACTTCTCTTCTTAGGCGCTAGCTACTACTAATTCTCTAGCTTCTATAAGTCTTTATCTTTTTCTATTAGAGTGCTAAGCCTATACTCTAGACTCTACTAGCTTTTAGCTATACTAATATTCTAGTAATAGTACTAAAGGTATTATTAGTAGCTCTAATAAAGGTTATATATATAAATTAGTCTTCTAAGAATACTATATATTTTATTCTTCTATCTATACTATATTTAAACGTTATTTAGGCATCTGCTAAGTAGAAGTTTCTAAGAATAACTAGATTAGAGAGCGTTTTTAGAATAAAAAAGTTAGTAGAAATAATAATATTTCTAATAGATACTAGAGCTTACTATACTATACCTATAAATAATTTAAATAAGCTATTAGCTGCTTATATTCTTAAATTACTTATTTCTTATAGTATTAAGATAATTACTAGTTCTGCTGCTTAGGCTATCTTTAGGCATATTATATTAAGTTCTGCTTCTAAGTTAAGTAGCGCTAAGAGTTATACTTTATAGATTATTATTAGAGCCTATAGATAGTTATAACAGACGTGCTTAAAGCTATAGTTCTTATTATACTCTCTCTATTCTAAAGTTATTCTTAGTTAGTTATTATTATTAGAAAGTGCTAGGAAGAAGTTCTAGTAGCAGTATTCTCTTAGAAACTCTAGTACTATAAGGTAAGAATTATTACTTCTACTCTCTGCTTAAGTAATAAGGCCTTCTAAAGCTTCTACTTCTATATACTTAGAGTAAGCAATAGCTATATTACTAATATTTATGCTATTATTCTATAGGCTTAGCCTAATAAGACTTTAGCGTACTAGTTTAGGCCTAAGAAGAGCTTCTAGATATTCGCTTATATAATAAGCTTTACTTAGTTATTTCTAGAATTCTAGCGCTATAGCTAATAGATCCTTAAGTAGTACTAATACTACTATATTAAGAACTTAGTATACTATTTAGTCTAGGTCTAATAGAAGCAACTCTAGAACCTTATATTTTCTTAGAGCTATTTTTAGCTCTATCTTCTATAGTTGCCTTTTATTATTATCTACGTCTATATCTTTATTAAAAGATACTACTTTTAGGCGAATCTAATTAGTATTATAGCTTTTATTATTCTTTACTATAGAGATATATAATATAACTAGCTTAAGCGCTGCTATTCTAGAATTATAATTAGATATTACTAGATTAGTAACGAGATACGCTTATAACTATTGCTAAGATAAGCAGTACTTCTTTAGCCTTAATAACTATACTAGTAAGTTTTAAGTACTATATAAACTTATCTTCTTCTATAACTTCTAAATTCTAGAAGCTATTCTATTCTATAATTATTATATTATTAGATAGCTCTATCTATTCTTAGATCTGCCTAATATAAGAGTTTATTATTATAACTAGGTTAACTACTAGTTTACTACTTTATTTTAGCTAAGTCTTAATTCCTTTAATAATAGTTTTAATAATATATATTCTAGAGACGTTTCTAACTTCTTCTTTAAGTTATTCTTTATTCTCTTAACTAATATAACCTTATAGATTTAAGTAGATCTATTAGTTCTAGATAAGCTTATCTCTTATTTTACAGAAGCGTACTAAATAGCTTAACTCTCTATAAGTATAATAAGCTTAAGAGCCTTACTAATTACTATAGTTCTATATCTAAGAACTCTATTAGAACTTTATCTAGGTTTATTAATAGCTAAGACCTAAGAGTATAGTACGTAGAAGCTACTAAAAGTTTTAGCTGCTTAGTGCTTAGTTCTATGCTTATATAGAGAGAGTACTAACTTTTATAAGAGTAAGCCTAATAGCTTCTTAGATATCTATATAGCTAAGAAGTTCTATTTCTCTAGGTTCTTAGAAACGTAGTTAATAAGTTTACTCTACTAAGCTTAATTCTAGTAAATTTCTTAATTAGATTATCTATCTCGCTCTAGATAGGTTTATAGCCTAGTAGTATCTATAACTCTTATTCTTCTTAAAGTTATTAGTTTGCTTTAGGCTAGTAGAATAAGAGTAGAGAAATAATGCTTAGATCTAGCTGCAGTATATAGAAGGTTATTATAGCTAAGCAAACTTAAGAGAAAAGATTATATTAATTACTGCTTTTCTAATATATTAGAAGAGCTAGCTTAAATATATAAATAGATTGTAGAGAAACGTTAGTCTACTTTCTAAGCTTAGTTAGCTTAGTTATATAGATTAGTACTTTACTATTCTTATATATTAATACTGCAATACACTCTCTATCTTAATTACTCTATTTAATTAAGATAACGTTACGCAGTATATATATAAATAAGCTATTACTCTGACTTCTGCTCTGCCTTAATTACTTAATTAGTAAGCATCTATTTATTATTATATTATTATAGAGATTAGTTAACTTACGCGTTTAGCCTTAGCGCGCGTAATATTAATATCTTACTCTGCGCCTTATAATCTTTTAATACCTTACTACCTAGCTTTAAGAATTTAATCTACTAACTATAGCTTTAGTAAGTTCTACTAATTAAGAGGTGCTTAAGTACCTTACGCGTACTCTATATTATAATTGCCTTAAACTCTAAGCTATTAGTTATACTAACTTAGCTATTTTATAGTAAAAGAGAAAAATAGCTACTCTAGCGCAGAAGAAAAATCTTAAGAACGCTTGCGCTACTTATTTCTTTAAGATATTAGATTTAAAAAGCACGCACGCTTTAGCTTAAATTAATTAGCAGAAGTTAGATTCTAAGAAGAGCAATCTAGCTCTAGATACTCTATTAAAGCCTTCTAGTAGTATACTCTATAAGAGCTCTTACGCTAATTATATTCTTAAGTAGTTAAGTAACTTAACTAAGAATAAGCTTAAATATATTAATAAGAGTAGTAAGTTAGATTATTACGCTGCCTATAACTCTAAGTAGTATATTGTAAGGCATATTTCTTACCTTATTTTAGTTACCTCTTATACTAATTATACTATAGCATTAATCTTTTTATAACTAAGATAATAGCTTTATATAACTACGCTATAGGTAATACGTTAACTATAACTATAAGTAATTATTAATCTTATTATAGCAGCTCTATACTAATCTTTTATAGACTTCTAAGTATACTAATAAGTTAAAATAAGCTTATAGATAAGATTTATAAGTATATTACTAGTTATAATAAGCTGTCTAGCGTTAAGCGCAACTAATCTAAAACTACTATATCTAATCTAACTTCTAAGCGCATAAAGAAAGCTGCGCTACTTACGCCTTTATAACTCTATTTAGATTCTTTTAGTTAGAAAATAAGCTCTAATAGAAAGTTGCTCTTAACTAATTTAACCTCTTTAAAGGTGTCTGCTTACTAGGCTTCTATTTAAGATAATAAGAAGAAGGATAAAACTATAGTGCCTGCTAGTAATCTTTCTAGCCTAAGCTCTAGTCTTCTAGAATCTAAGCATAGTAAGTAAGCTAAGCCTTTTAGTTATAAGACTAATATACTTAATAAGCTATTTAATAATAAGAGCGCTTTAATCTCAGCTAGCTTTAATCTTAACGCTCTAGTTACTTTTAATAACTAAATAGGTTATATTAATACCTTTCTTAGCATAAATAAGAAATTAATTTATCTTAGTTATGCTGCTTCTTTCTAACTAGCTTAAGCTGCACCTAGTAGCTCTATTTAGCATTCTACTAATCTAGAGTTAAGTCTTCCTTTAAGCAGCTTGCGTAAGCCTATTTATCCTGCTCCTCTTATGCCTAAAAAGGCGCCTAGAGAGAAGAGAAGGAATAAGGCTACTCTAACTAACCTTTATAGATTAAATTCTTCTTTTTCTCGCAAGGCAGTAGGCTTAAGTAGATTAAACAGTAGCCTTTATAGCACTAAGCTAATTATTTTAATCTCTAAGCCTTCTAAGTTATCTGCTAAGAAGATTCTAGATACTACTAATATTTAAAACGCTTTCTCTATAGAGGCGTAGCATAAGCTTCTATCTTAGTTTAAGCAGAAATACTTATTTAATACTCTGCCTATTATTATAGGCAATACTAGATAGAGCACTATTAATCTAACTAGCTCTAATCTAGTAATAATAATTAGTAATAGTAAGGCTAATCTTAAGTTATTAAGATTAGAAGCTTAGATAAGAGAGCTTAATAGACGTACTGCTAAGACTTAATCTAGTCTTAAGAAGATTAAGAAAGTAAAAGCTAATAAATTAGCGCGCTTAAAGAAGCTTTATATTAAATAAGAAGAGCGCTTTGCAAAAGATAAGGCTAATTAAGAGGTATATCTAAAGAATATTTCTTAACCTACTATAATTAAGTCTATTAAGACTAGTACTATAGCAAAGCCTTATAAAGATTAATTAAAGCGTTCTGCTTTTAGAGAGACTAGATAAGGTCTAATTTACCTTTCTTCCTAAACTTCTTAGCAGTCTTAGCAGCCTTCTGATGCTAATTCTTAAGTTTCTAGATTAGTTAAGTTAAATTATTAGCTTACTGCTGCTGCCTAGAGTTAGAGTGCTTATAATAATTAACTAGCGCTAACTTCTTCTGCTTCTAAGTTTAGTAGTAGCAATTAAGCTAACTGCAGTAGTGCTGCTACCTCTTTAACTAGTAGTAAAAAGGTTGCGCTATCTAGTTCTGCTACTTTATAGCCTAATCTATTCTTCTTTAAGCTTTCTTATATAACTAACTCTAACGCTAATCTTTTCCTTCATTGCAAATTTAGTAGATCGCTCTAGCTACAGCTACGCTAATTGCTACCTATTAGATAATAAAGATGCGTATTACTTTAAGTAAGGTAATAAGCTTTCTTTTATTCTGCATAAGAATAAGATAGTAAGGCAAAAGAAGCGTCTTAATTGCTATAGAGTTACTAGAGATTTACTCTCTACTGCTTTAGATATTCGTAATTGCTACTATACCTTAGCTTAACCTAATCGTAATAAGCGTTGTGCTTCTATACTTTTTATTATAGAGAATTTGCTGCGTCTTATATAGATAGCTTTAGACCTTCTTAACTAAGTGTCTTAGTTTAATCTTCTTGCTATTAAGCAAACTTTTCTTTTCTTAATGCTTTAGGCGTAGTTCTCCTTACTTCTTATATAGATATGCTAGATTAAACGATCTTTTTAGAGTAGCAGGTAATTAAAAAGGCCTCTTTTTGCTCTGCTTAAGCTTTCTTAGTCTTAAAGGCCCTTCTTAATAGTAATTAAACTAATGCTATTATACCTTATTGCTATTAACTATAACTAATCTAACTATATCCTTAAGGTTTAAAAGCTGCTTAAAGTAATTAAATTGTTAATAGGTAAGAGCTTTAGTTAGTCTATCTGCTAGTATTTCCTTTGTTAGCAAGTACTCTACTAAGAATAATTCTTTTGCGTATTCTTATCTAAGCTATATGTTTTATATATTAATATATTAAAGATAGGTAGTAATTTGCTTATTTTAACTAATAATAAGTCTAATTATTTGCTAGTTATTATACTAGATCTTCTATAAATCGCCTAGATTAAATATAAGTTCGTTAAAGAACTTTTTTAAGGCAATAGTTTCCTTCGCAATATACTTAAGTGCAATAAGCTTAGCCTTAGTTATAGAGGTTATTACTATACTTTGCTAAGCAGCTTTCTATAGGATAGCTTCTCTAAAGAGCATAGCTATGTATCTATAAGATAAGCGCTTAAGTAATTAAGTTATCTGCAAATAATATATCTCTACATATTATAAGGTTAGGCACTATTATAATTGCTATATTAGATCGCTTTCTATCGTGTATAATACAGGTATATAATAACTTAATTAATTGTGCTTATATGCGTTTAGCTAGAAATAGTTAGGTAGTATAATAGCTTAAATACTACAAAAGCTATATCTAGGCGCAGTATTATTATAGTGTATAATGCTAATCTAACTTTTTTCTAGTAAAGCTTAACTTCTTACTTAGTAGCTTCTCTCTTAAACTTCTTAAGCTCTTCTAATAGTAGAGAAGTAGCTAAAAAAGTTTTATTAATTAAGTTAAACTTCTTTGCAATCTTCTTAATATAGGTATTATAAACTAGCGTAATTATTCTCTTTTTTTAGTTTCTAATAATTCTTATACCTAAGAACTACTCTGCTAGCTCTTATTCTTATATCTTATACTTTATAGTAATCTTAATTTATAGGTCTTTTGCAAAAGCTTTGCAACGCCTTATAATATAGTAAAAGGATATTATTAACGTAGAAAAGTATTAGAACTTTCTTATCTTAGTTAAAGAAGAGGCAGAGTTCTTCTTTTAATAAGATAAGGCCTAATAATTAGAGTATTTCTAAGAACTTCTTATACTATAGTAGTAGTAAGTCTCTTATACTATAAAGTGCTTAATTAAGCCTAATATATATTCTAAGTTCTTTAAAACTATTAGGAAGCTTATACAGCATAGAGTTCTTCTTTATAATTATTGCATTAAGAAATGCTTCTATTACGTTCATTTTATATAACTTCTAGATTAAAGTAAGCAGCTATAGCTATTACTGCTTAAAATAATCTTGCTGCTAAAGTAACAGCGTAAGTTAAATTAAGCAAGTCTTTTTCTTAGAGATCTTCTTATATAACTATATATGCTTTGCACTTAAGCAGCATACTATCTTAATTAAACTTATAGATCTAAATCTACTTTAACAGAATTAGTTAGATTATTGCTTTGCTTATTAGCTAAATTATTTAGGTATCTTTCTTATAAAGCTATTTAATCTCTTATCTTATTGCAGCTTTAAACTATACCTTATATTTATATTAAAGAAATTATTTCTAAGTCTTAGGTAAGTCTAGAAGCTTGTTTTAGTATAGTTAGGTTAACTTTAGTATTTAATTAGTTAGAGTAGCTGCTATAATTATAGCGTTTATAGATTTATAACTCTTTTAATTATTCTACGCTCTTCTTGCGCCTAGTAAGAAGGTATTCTAAAAGTTAGCCTATAAACTATTATTATTATCTAGATTAGCAATTAGTGTATATACTCTAGTATCTATATTCTCTATTTAGTTATCTTAATTACTATCTCTTCTCTTCTTTCTACGCAAAGGTAGGTAGATACTTATCTCTTAATTATTTTCTAGTACTTTGCCTTATTATCTCTAGCTTATTCTCTAAGTGCGCAGAGTTTATAGCTCTATTATATCTAGATTAGAAGAAGTTATTTGCTATAATTACTAGCGTGCTTAAATAAGTAACTTATCTACTTTATTTAGAGTATTTAAGTTAAGTTCTCTAGGTTAAGTAGTAGAGCAGATAACACGCTATAGTATTACTCTCTATAATCTAATCTAATTACTAGAGCAAGATAGGCTAGCTTTACTAGCTAGATGCATCTGCTATTAGCTATCTCCTTCTATACTTTAAGTATTATGCCTAAAGTTTCTCTCTATATTACCTAGCTTAGATATAGATTCTAGAGTTATAAGCTAATTTTAATCTTTTAGAAGTTCTGCATAAATTCTTAGTTAATTACTAGCTATGCTATTATCTTACGCAGTTTCTTCTTATATAACTCTCTAATTATTTAGTTAGCTAGCTATCTAAGTTAGTTTATATACTTAGTTTACCTCTAAGATTACTCTTAGTATTTCTTCTAACCTTATTAGTTTGCTGCTCTTCTAGATATAATCTATCCTTAATAAGAACGGCCTAGATTATCTAGCTTACTATTATATAGAATATTAGCAACCTTAAGCGCTAATTTCTTTTCTATATTCTTATTATTCTTTTCTTAAAAGAAATAACTTTTGTTAAACCTAATATTATAAGTTATAATAACCTAGTTAAGCAAAGAGATCTATATCCTATAGATGTTTAAGGCTTAATAGCCTACTAAGTATCTAATATAACCTCTAAGATTAGTTTTAAAAAACCTATATCTTATACTAGCTACTTAATCTAAATTTAATAGATAAGCTTAATAGCTATATGCATATATACCAATACTCTAATCTAGGCATAGATTAGCTATTCTTAATTAAATAACTGCTAGTTTATAGTACCTAAAGTATTATTAAAACTAAGAATTAAGAACTTTATTTAGTAATTAATATCTATGCATTGCTATTAAGCTTATCTTATAAAGCTAAGCAGCTGCATCTAGTATCTCTAGCTAAAGCTTATTAAGGCAGATTTGCGCTTATGCGCATCTTTTATTACCTTTATAATTATTTTCTATCTTATACGCTTAGCTAAGCTATTTAGCTTATAAGTATAAGATAGAGTAGCTTTAATAGCAATCCTATTTTTATCTACCTATTTCTTAAATCTTAATTATCCTCTTTATAGTTATATTACTTAATTACTATCTTAGTGTATCTCTATAATTAAAAGGTTATATTTTATTCTTACTCTCTAGTAGTACCTTTTAATAACTTTTATAATCTTAAGTAGTAACTTTAATAGAAGATTATTATTCTTAATCTTTCTAGAATAATTATTCTTTATTAGCAATAACTATTGCTCTTCTAATTATTCTAAATGCATATTAAATAGGTTCTTATAAGATCTAATAGAAGAGTTAAGATAATCTCTCTTTTAGTCTTCTTAAGATTACCTGTAAGGCGTATGCTGTTGCATAATATTTATAATTAATCCTTCTAATACTAGTGATTTTAACGTTTTATGCATATTTAGGTTAGAGCCTGCAGTGCCTTCTATCTAAGATAACCTAAATCGTTAGTGCTATATTTGCTTATTATTACTTCTATTTTGCAGATAATATAATCCTTAGCATAGCTTTTTATAATAGTTAGAGACTAGAGAATAGGAAAGACTTTAATTAATTTCTAAGAAGTTAAGGGTTATAACTTTCCTAATTAAGGCGTAATAGAGTAACTTATTCTTAGATAAGTTACTATATTAGAGCGTTTAATTCTTAACTAGTATACTAGACGTTTCCTTAATCTTAAAGTCTTGCTTCTAAGATAATATTAAGGTAGAAACTCTTAACGATCTTTACGTTAGTAAGTATAAGGTCTACTATATATAGCCTATTTAGTCTAATTATTAGGTTTCTTATAATCTAAGTACTAACACTATTAATAGATAAGTGTTAGGTTTCTGCCTTAACGTACTCTCTATTTATAGCCTTAATAAACGTTCTCTTTTTAATTAGACTGCAATTATTTACTAAGTAGACGCATGCTCTACTATTAAGAATTATAAATTAATATAGTAAGTGCTAATTAAAAGTAGTGCTGTAGATCTCTAGTAACTCTTTTATAAAGAGAGTTAGATTAATTAAGCTTGCTTAAATAGTAATAAAGTAATCTTTATCTAATCTTTTCTTTCTTAGAGTAGTAAACTAACCTAACTTCTTAATCTATTTGCAGAGATCTTGCTATTTAGGCTTATTATACTATTCTAAGATCTTTTTCTTATCTATATTATTAAGCTTAATTAGATTGCTAGAGGCTAATCCTATTACTGCTGTTTAAAGCTTAAGATAGGTAATTAGTTTCTAATAATAAAACTTATCTAATTAGAGCTTTTGCAGGTAAGACCTAATATATAGGGCATACTTTTAGGGCCTTTTTTTAGTTTTTCTAGTTAAGCTATTTTAAGTAGTTTGCCTATTTAGAGTTAGTACTATAAAGATTAATAGTCTCTTTTCTTTTTTAGCGTTTCTAGATTACTTACTTAGCATAGCGTTAAACACTATAGTAATATTATCTAATATTAAATTATTCTTTTCTAGAGATGCCTTTTCTATAACTTCTGCTTATTTCTATTAAGCTTATTCTAAGGCATATTTTGCTATAATTACCTTAAGAAAGTTAGTAAGAGTAATAGTCTCTTTAACTTCTAGAACGTTATACCTCTAAGCTTAGGCATAGAGAGTTTGCTATTTATTAAACTACTTCTTTAGTCTAATGCTGCTATGCTTAGCTTTATCTAGATAAGCTTAGTACTCTTATCTAATTTAATTCTAAGTTATAGCCTTACTTAGAGCTAGCTAATCTTTAAGGAGTTTAAGTTATAATTAGAGGCTTAAGTTATCTGTCTAGAAAAGCTTAATCTAGACAAGCTTTAGAAAGTCTAGTAAAGACTATTTTTATAATCTAGTCTTAAAGATTTATAAGTGCCAGTAGCTTTTTAAGACTATTTAGTAGTAAGAACTTTCTATTATTAGACTCTCTTATTATAGTTAGCTAATAAAACTTTATAGGCTTTAATATCTTTAATATATTCTTATAAAGACTTTTTATAATTAGCTTTTACTTTATTAGTAGCTCTAGTAAGAGGATCCTTTAGCTTAATTAGCTTAGTAGATAATCCTAGGTATAAGAGAGCGTTATTAAGAAGATTAGGTTATAATAGGCTATCTAGATTAACATAGTCTTATACTTGCTTTCTAATAGCGTAAACTTTAAGCTAAATATACTATACTAGCTAGTCTTTATAAGCTTAAAGGAGTAACTATAGAAAGAAGTTTTATCTAGTCTGTTTAGTCTATTTAGACTAATATTATTAGGATAATTTAAGAGGTTTAAGAGGAATAAGAGTAGTAGAATAATTAATTTAAGTACTTAGCAAATATAAGATGCATAGTAGAGAATTAACTCTATAATCCCTATAGCGCTAGGCTTATAACTGTTATAGCTAAGCAAACTTAAGAGAAAAGATTATATTAATTACTGCTCTTCTAATATATTAGAAGAGCTAGCTTAAATATATAAACAGATTGCAGAGAAATGTTAGTCTACTTTCTAAGCTTAGTTAGCTTAGTTATATAGATTAGTACTTTACTGTTCTTGTGTATTAACACTGCAACAAAGGTATTTATAGATATTAATCTTAATAGATTACTAGTTATTAATTTCGTAATACTACTATTTTTCCTAAGAGCTAAATTAAAGGCTTTAATTTCTAATTTTCTAGAGGCTATTTTACTAAGAAATAGTTTAATTCTTTTAAAGATAAAGTCTAATAATTAAGTAATTAAGAGGTTAAACTTATTTAGTATCTTATTTAGCTTTTCTCTATTAAGGCCTTAAGTAAGAAAGAAGCCTTTTTATTCTATTATTACTAATTCTACTTTAAAGTATCTATTAAATCTAGGCCTAAAGGCGTCTAGGTAGCTTTAAAGAGATAGATTAGTTATTATTAAGTAGCTTAGGCACTAGAATCTAAGAGAGTTCTTAGTTTCTTTACGCTAAGCTTAATTAAAGCTCTAGAAACGTCTATGTAGCGCTACTTAGATACCTTGCTAGTCTTTAGTAAGTTTTACTACTTTAAATTTAGCTATGCTATTTTTAATAATATTATGCCTAGTATAGTTATAGTAGCTTAGAAGTCTTAAGATATAGTTCTTAATAGTCTATTAGTAGAAGCTAGAGCGCTATTTAATCTCTTTAATAAATAGAGTAACGTTTTCTCTATTAAATAAAAGAGAGATATCTATAAAGAGAGCTTATTTATTAATATAGAAGCGCTAGTTATTATATACTATTGCGTTTACTTCTTAAGTAATTACCTTAAGAATTTCTTAAAAATTAGGTACTAAAAGTATTTCTACTTCTAAAGGCGCTAGTATTACTACTAGTTCTAAGCCTAATAGATTCTTAGCTTAGAAGTAAGCTTAAGTACTATCTTCTTCTTAGAGTAGAGATATTAGGCCTTCTATATAGCAGAGAGGTTACTAGTTAGATAGAAAAGCTTATTATAATTAGAGCCTAAAGAGTCTATAAGATCCTAGAAAGCAGTATAAGAGAAGAATAATAAGAGTTAAAAGAAGAATATTAATAAGAAGAAATAAGAGTATAACTATTTAGAAGGTAAGCTAAAATGCTAATAGTATTTCTTACTAGAAGATATTTTAAGTAGCTTAAATATAGCTTTATATTATATTTTTATATTTCTAAACATTGCATATATAGTCTTAAAGGCTGTTAGGCTATACTCTAATAGCCTTCTAGAACTATAGTTTATTCTTTACTGCTTAGGTAATCTAAGTAATATTAAATTTTATATTTCTAATAATTAACTAGCTATTAGATCTAGCCTAAGAGGCTTCTAGCGCCTATGCTTATTCTATAGCAAGTATATTATTTTATTTTTAGTTCTAGTACTAACTTAGTAATAAGGATTGCTTAGTATAATATTATTATATTCTCTAGCTATACTACTATGCTATGTATTACTCTTTCTATATCTTAATATAATCTATTCTTATTATTATTATTTCTATGCGTATGCTTATTTCTATTACCTATTCTTATTTCTATTCTTATTATCTGTTTATATTTCTATTTCTATTTCTATTATCTAATATATTATTAGAGCTAGATTTCTCGCTTAGCTATACTTATCTACTCTTAGCTTTCTTAAGAACTAAGGATGTTAGATTTAAGTCGTATAATTAGTTGCTATTTATTATAGTAGGTTATGCTTAATATAAAAGTAGTTAATTAAGTTATTAATCTCTAAACTGCCTTCTTCTAACTTTTATACTTCGCTTAATATTCTATTAGGCTTAGGCTCTGCGCTAACGCATATTGCTCTACTATAGTACTAATCTACTTAATTAAGACTAATATTAGACTACTTCTAAGATATTAAGACTACTTACTCTAAGTATAGCATCTTTTCCTATTAGTATAGTTTAAAGAGATAAGAATAGATATTATTAGAAGTGCAGCTAGAGTAAATATAATAATTAGTAACTATAGATACTAGTAGAAAAAGTATCTATTAAAATATTTATAGTAGCGTTTAAATTAAACAAAGTTAGCTACTATATATCTCTTCTATATTGTATAGATAGTATTAATATCTTCTAGAATAGTAGTACTATAACTATTAGCATAAGACTAGAAAGAATATTATAAGCATACTAGAGATTAGGTAAGCGCTTATAGACAATAAAAAATATAAGAACTTCTAGCATAAATATAACTATAAAAAGAAAGATAGAAGTAATAAATAAGCTTAAAGCGATACTATAGAACTGCTAAGCTTTTGTAAATAAGTTCGTAAAAGATTTATCTATAGCTTTTATCTTCTTATCTATTTATATGCTATAAACTTAGATATATAGATAAAAGACTATAAAGAGTAGAAGCTTTATCTTAACGCTTTCTAAAATAAGGCTAGCGTCTTTAACACTAGCACTTTAAGTGCTAGTATTAAAGACGCTATACTAAAAGAGGCTATTACTATATAGTTAATAGATAGTAAGAAGCAAATAAGTCTTTTTAATGCTTTCTTCTAAAAATAGGCTAGCATCTTTAATATAAGCACCTAAAGCATCGCGTTAAAAACGCTAAGCAAAGTAGTTATTTATAGAATAAGCTAGTATTATAAGCTAGTAAGTAAGCGCATGCATTATATCTAGTATAGGCTATTATATCTAGTGCAGACTATACTAGTATAATAGAAGAAAGATAATAACTTTAAATTAGAGAGCCTATAGTAGAGAAAAAGATTAATCTTTTACTCTTTTTAATAGAAGGTATCTAAGCTATTATAAAGCTACGTAGTTATAGTATGCTTAATTACTAATACTACTTTTTAACTCTACTAAGAATATTGTATTATAGCGCTAATATAGTAAATATAAACTATTCTCTATCTTTAGCTCTAGAGCTAATTAAGATATATGCATGCTAACTACTAAAACACTATAGCTAAGGTTTCTAACTAACTATAGCGTTTTGCATTTAACTAGGTTTAAGTAAGTAATATAGTTAACTATAATAATCTTATAGCTTTAGTTAATACGCTTAATTGCTTAAAGAAAGATACTAAGTAGAGACTATCTATTAAAAAAGCTATATAAGTAATTATAAATTCTAATTAGCAGTCTATATATAAAGGCAGCGCTAATTAGAGAATACGATAGTTTTAACGCATTGCTATAGTAGACTTACTTTTTATTACTAAAACTAAGATAGAGTCTAAGTTTAGTATTAAAGATAATCTACTATTTATAATACTCTATAAAGCAAGCTCTAATAAGCATATAATAATAAATGCTGCTTAGAAGGTTATAACTAATAATCTAGTATTATTATCTAATTACTTTAAAAATTAGTCCTTAATAGAGGAGCATTATAGAACTAAAATGCTAGAAGAGAAATACTCTATTAAGTAAGAATTACTCTCTTTTACGCTCTATACAACGAGATCTTTTGTTAATAAATAAGATAAGCGTATAAGAATATACCTAATTTAAGTTCTTAATAGAGAGTTAAACGCCTACGTCTATTAAACACCTAATATTAATACTTAGAATTAAGTAGTAGAGAATTAAGACTATATTAATTGCTAGCTAGAACCTAAGTCTCTATACTATAGTCTAGTTAATTATCTACATTAGAACATAACAGCTCTGCTCTTAGATAGATCTAGTTTTAAGAAGATTACTATATATAACTTCGCCTTACTATAGTTCTTTAATAGCGTATTTAAAGACTATTATTTAAGCTCTCTAAATTATAAGTTACTAGTAAATATTAAAGAGGCTACTATAGGCTTCTATAGATAATACTTAATTAACCTAGATTATACTAAGCTAGTATAGGTTCTTAACAGAGAGTTAAACGCCTATGCCTATTAAACACCTAATATTAATACTTAGAATTAAGCAGCAGAGAATCTAGACTATATTAATTATTAACTAGAATCTAATTCTCTATACTATAGTTTAGTTAATTATCTATATTAGAATGCAACGACTCTGCTCTTAGACAAATTTACGTTTAAGAAGATCCTATTACTATAGTTCTTTAATAAAGTATTTATAGACTTTTATTTAAACACTCTATACTATAAGCTGCAGATAGATGCTAAAGAGACTATAATAGCCTCTAATAAAAGACATATAATATATCTTATTTATATAGAAAGCTTTAGTAATAATCTAATAGTCTAAGGCTATATAGATTTTACTTATTATTTAAGCTTTTGCTTTCTATATAAATCTATAGAGAATATAGATTACCTTAACTCTTAGAAGCTTCTATTATCTTTAGTAGAAGAAAGGCCTCTTACGTTAACACTTATATATAGTCTAATCTACACGTTACTTCTTAGCCTACTTTGCATTTTTAAAGTCTATTCTAGTAAACTTAATCTAGAGTCCTTATTAGAAGAAAGCTTAGCTAAGGATTTTATAGTAATAATATGCTAAAATAGAGAGGCTTTACTTCTACTTATAATTAGAGTTAAGACTAGCAAGAAGTTATATATTCTTAATAGTAAGATAGTAAATCTAGCATCTCTTAGAACTTCGTAGCTAATAGGCTCTAAATAGATAATAGAATATATTAATATATAGCGCTTACCTACTTCTCTATCTACTCTAACTAATCTTTTCTAGCCTTAATATATTGCGCTATACGTAAAAAGTATCTTACTATTAGTTTAAATAGCAGAGGCTTACTTCTAGTCTAGGCAGCTTAAGAACTTTCTATTCTCTTATAATTTATATCTATATTTTCTAGAAGAGTTATTAGCGCTATATTAATAAGATTCTATTCTTAAGAAGTATAGCATCTCTAGTAATTATATAGAATCCTAATATATAGATTCGTAGTCTAGATTAGTATACTTAGAGACGTAAGTATAAACTTATAAGATCTATATATAAAATCTAGAGAACTTTAAGCATAGAGCGCTATAGAAAGCACTTAACTAGATGCCTTCTAAGATTAAACTTAGATATTATCTAAAGATACTATAGTATATAGATAAGATTAGATCTTCTTATATTCTTAACTTACTTAAATTAGCCTATGCTAGGAATATTAAAGACTAAATATATTAAGATATAGAGTAATCTCTTTTCTAGAAATTATTTTATATCTATATTTACTTAGATAGGCTAGAGAATAAAAGCTATCTTCTAGTTACTAGAGAATAATTTATTAAATATTATTACTTTAAGATATATATGCGTGTAGTTTAAGCGCTATAAGAGATAAAGCGCAATAGCTACTAAGAAAGATAAAGAGTCTTAGCTTAAAAGCAAACTACTAGCTTTAAAAAAAGCATCTCTAAGAAACTACTGCCTACTCTATAGATAGAAGAGATTAACTAAGTTTACTATAGTCTTAGCCTCTTAGAAAGAACTAGGCAGGCTCTAAATATAGTTAAAGATAAGATTTAATAGCAAACTTATATAAGTATATAAAGGTAATTAGAAGTACGTTTAACGCAAAATTAATAAGTATATTAGTTAAGAGAGAGTACTATACTATATCTTATAGAGTAGCAGATCTTTAGATCTAGGTCTACTTATTCTATTTTTAAGTTTTAAGGCTAATCTGCCTACTCTAAGTATAGCTAAATTTAGATTAGAGCTTAATAAGATTAAGGAAAATGCTCTTAGTAAGCCTATTAAACTAAGAGAGTAAGACGTAGTTCTCTATATACTTAAACTTCTACTAATAGTAGTAAGTAGCATAGATATATTAATAGTAGTAGAGGCTATTTAGTTTAGTAAGGTATTATAGGCTAGACTAGAGCTACTTAACTTAGTATTAAAGAGTATCTTTAATCTTATCTTAAATAGCCTTATATATAATCTAGATCTCTAAGAGCATAATGCAGAGAGTTTTAGAGATAGGCCTCTTTAATTCTTTATATAGTAGAATATATTTAAATTAGCTTACTATACTAGTAATACTAAAAGCTATTACGCTAGCTAAAGGCTATTATGCTAATTAAAGGCATTACTTAAATAATTAATTAATTTCTCTCTATATATAGTTCTCTTACTGTTAATTATAACGCCTCTTTATAACTGCTAAATATAATTTTTTATATATCTTTGCACTAAATTATTATCTAGACTGCGAAATAAAGACTAAGCCTAAGAACTAAGTAATTAAAGAAAATATATAGTTTTACTTAGGCGCTATTAGGCATTAACTACCTAAATATACTTATATTCTAGAAGTATTTCTAGCTTTTAGCAGATAAGTACTATGCACTCTATTAGAATAGATACTAGAGATAGCTTATCTATACTTAAGGCAAAGATTAGCTACTTATTGCCTAAGAGCCTATAATAGAAGCAAAGTTAATCTAATTCTCTTCTTATAGTCTTTTATATAAACCTACTATAGAGATCTAAAAAGACTAGCTTAGTCTACTTAGATATATATATAGCTAAGTTCTTACTTAACTCTTTAAACGCAGATAGCTATTATCTTGCATTTCTAGCTTACTAGAAAGTCGCTCTAATGCTAAAGAGCATATTTTTTTATTTGCAAAAAACATTTTCTAGCTATTAAGGCTATATTGTATATAAGAAGTAGAATAAAGTTTAGATATAATAGGAGCCTACGTAGGTGTTTTGCGAAGATTTAAGAGAAAGTAAGAAATATATACTTCTATAATTATTCTATAATCCTAAGGCGCTTTTACGTCGCTTTTATAAGTTAATTATCTACTATTCTATATAGCTAGCAGTTGCGAAGCGAATTATATAGAGCATAGTAGAAAATATATTATATAATAATCTATGCTTTAGTTCTTATATAACTCTTTTATTACTTTGTTATTAGCTATCTTTAAAGGCATAATATAGAGAATAAGATTTGTACTTTTCTATAATACTTACTATCTTTAATCTAGTTAGATGCTGTTAGTATAATATAGTCTGCTTACCTACTATTTAGAAGAATCGTATTATTATTCTAAGCTTCTTTGCTATGCTTAAGTTACTGCTACTCTTAAAATATATAAGCTTATAGATTAATTACTTCTAATGCTAATACTTCTACTTAAGCTTACTAAGATAATTAGCCTTAACCTCTTTCTATAAAAGAGCTTTATATAAAAGAGATGCTATCTAAATAGTTAGTAACTTCTAAGCGTAGTAGGCTATCGTTGCTAAAGCTTATAAGAGGCAGCAAATACTTTTAAAAATATTTTTAATAATAATCTAGAGTCTTAAGCTTCTAACTCTAAGTTCGTAGCTATCTATAAGCATTTAAAGGCTAATAAAGCGCTTTAGATAATTTAAAATTATAGATTCTAGATAATTTAAACTCTGCTAATTATCTTTAGGTTAACTATAAGCTAGAAAAGAAGTACTAGCCTATTATATATCTTAATATTATTAGATTAAAGCATTATAGTTAAGGAGCTAAAGAGTACTACTATATATTAAGATTAAAGAGTACTAGCGTAAGTAAGAACTTCTAGATCTTTATAATGCAGTACTATATTAAGAATACTTAGTATTAATATCTCTGCTATTTATACTCTAGCTAATATATATAGAAACTACTAGTAATATATTTCTTCTGCGCAACGTATCTAGAGAAAGACTATTAGTATATTATAAAAGAAGTTAGTAGCATTAGAAGTTATAATAACTATATAACTATAAAACTACTATAATAATAGAGATAACTTAGGTTTAAAGGCTCTACTATATAGCTTACGTTAACGAATATATCTAGCAGTAAAATTATAATTAGCTTCTAATATAGCTATCGTGCAACTTAAAGATAAGGTGTAATTTCTTATATTAAAGAGTATCTATAGCGTTATACTATATAGAGTATCCTGTTATATAGAGACTAACGTTAGTTTAACTAGAAATATAGTTAATAAGAGCAAGAATATAAGATAATCTAAGATCTAGAATATAGGCAAGTCTATAGTATAGAGCGCTGTTAAAGGGCTAACTAGAAGAGCTAACTCTATAGACTATATTAGCAATAATTATATTAGCTTATATAGCTAAAATTTGCTATAATAGATTTATCTTATTCCTTACTTTCTAAATTATTATCTTTATCTAGCATAATAATATTAATATTAATCTCTAGGTTATAAGACGCTTCTTAAGGTAAGATAGTTTTATACTTTAGACCTTTAGAAAGTTAATTTTATAAATTTATAAACCTATAGTTAGCATATAGCAATGTAAAGCTATTTTTCTATAACTAGAGAGTCTCTAAATAGTATCTCTATAATAGTGCCTATATTATTAATCTTTTCCTAATAGCTATTAGTTAGCTTCTTATTAGTTAACTTCTATTCTTTCGTAGATTTATAATACTATGCGATATTTAGAAGTTTCTAGAGAAAGTATAAGTAGTAAAGAGAAGGTTCTTTAATATAGAAGCTACTTTAATATTAGAAGCGTAGATACTAGAAGGTCTGTTATACTAGGTAAGAAGATATAGAAAAGCCTTCTGCTTTAAAGAGCTACGCTAGCTATAATAAGCTACTAATATAATTCTCAACGTAAAATATGCGCTATCTCTATCTTAAAATATCTAAAAAT